>NW_012101541.1:93356-201277 GCF_000951045.1 Mandrillus leucophaeus | reverse complement strand
CCTGGGAGGCCGAGCTTGCAGTGAGCCGAGATCGCGCCACTGCACTCCAGCCTGGGCGACAGAGCGGGACTCTGTCTCAAAGAAAAAAAAAAAAAGTAAATTAATTTGTATGTATTGACTGCATACTCCCTGCCAGGTGTGGATTTTACAAGGACATACACAAAGCTGAAAGAAATGTAAGTAACCAAGAATGTATGTAAGAGGGAAGTTACTGATCTGTTAAAAATAGTTCTGGAAGACCAAAACTTAAGGACTAAATTCCTCCTTTACCTGCTTCCCCCCATGTATAGCATAAAAGTTTTTTAATGATTATCTTTGGGTAAAGAGAGTTAGAAAAGAAATCTCATTGCTTGTAGATAATATCATAATCGTAATCAGTGGATAAAAGAGTAGACTTGTTCAACTTCTCTTTTGATTTGTAAGATAGGATGATTTGGGGGGCTGAAAAGACGAATAAGTATCAATAAAAGAAAACTAAAATATAATTAAAATAAGAAGATATTAAGAGCTCTTCTGTTTCTTATTTTATCTTCTGGCCCAGATGAAGCATTTTCTGGAGTTCTGGGTGGACTTGTACATAAAATTTTGATACCACTGTTGGTAATTGTTGAGAAATTGTAGAAGCTTGGAGATGAACCAGTGTTATTTTGATGTTCCAGAGGGAAAATAAAATAGGTTATATAGATGACTGAGTGTAACCTTGAACAGGCAAGATTATTATTAAATTATGAAAGAATGGTTTATGAGCACTTAGGAAGGGACAGTAGAACAATAATCATTGGACGTCACCATGCGTTTCTTACAAATACAACATTTTGGTCTTAACCTATTTCATTTTCTGTTAGGAAAATTAGACTGGTAGAAACATCTGGACCTCAGCATAGCTATTGATAGTCTCTTAGTGCCCTTATGGACAAACTGGAGATTTGGTTATGTGACTCCCAAAAAGATGTTGATTAGCTAATGTTTTGATGTCTGGTTTGAGGTCTCTAGTGTTGTGCCACAAACATTGTATTAGCTAACATTTTAGTCAATAATTCAGTCAAGGTTTGGAGACACGCTTTTCAAATTTGTGGACATTGAGGTGTGTTAGAATCAGGACCAAAAAAGTTTTTGAAAGACTTGAGTGTTTGGACCTAATCTAACAATATGAATTTTAATAAGGATAAATTAAGTTTGTGATGCTAGGGGAATTTTTGGTAGAGATTTTTGGATGATTTCTAGGGTTTCTTTTTACTCTGTGGGTGACTCTCTCAGAATAATGTGCAGCAGATCTCCCCTGTCCTGAACCACCTGGACCTTTTTCTTTTGCTTTGGTGTAAAGAAACTTACTTTCCAAAAAATCACTAAGCTTAGCTATATAACTTAAAATCTATCTAGCTATGTAAAGTTCATAATGTTATGAAGTGAATACTGCTTTATATGGAGGAAAAGATGTGGTTGGTGTTATTAATTTCTCACTAGTGCCGTATTTTCCATTTCACATGTGGAATTTGAAATCAGGATTTTTGTATTTAAATGTCCTGTCTCCTCCATATGCAGTTTTCTAGGAATGATAAAAACCATATATCATCCTTGGAACTTGGGATAGCCTAAATTGTTTTCTGGATATTAAAACTAATATCCAGATTATGATGCCTAATGACAAGTTAAGGTGCTGTGTTATTTAAATTTCTCATTTCTTTCCACAGTAATGGCTTGAGATGATGTACTGTGACATTCTAGAACTTTGTTGCCTTTTTTCTCTTGATACTCATCTCCATTTCTGTGACTATTATAAACACTGAGCTCTTGTTTATAGGGTTTCCTTTCTAGGATGTTTGTGATATAAGGTAAATTGCAAAGTAAAACTGTGTTTTACAATCAATACAATTTATGTTCATTTTGTTGAAAGGCAGAATGTTTTTAAAAATACATATTTAAATAGACCATTTCAGTGAAGCATGTTGGGAAAGGAGACATAAGGAATGAATAGTTTGGGTGTGTGTATATGTACATGTGTGTATGGTTTTAAAATACTATTTGGATTTGAATTCAGTTTGACCGTTTTTGATCAAAATAAAACGTTTTACCAGTTTGTAACCCATGTGTTTTTGTGTTCCAAAGTCCAATTTAAATATCTGCAGGAGTTACCCCACCCCCTCACTGTAGCCCCTCTTGCAGATTTTTGTTTATTGACTTAAATTAGAATTGGCCTAAAGCCCAGTGATGGTCATTTCTTGTCTTAAGGTTTTTGGTTACAAATCTGCTTTTGTTGCCAGATCCAATAAAGATTCTTGATTGTTTTTGTTAGTTTTATTATAAGTTCTTGCCAAAGATACAATGTATTATAACCAAAACAGATGTCCTGTTTAGACAAGTATATTTAGGCTCTAACAGAACCTAAAATGTAAATTAAACATGTTCAGCATTAATGTAACAGTTGATGAACTTTGGGATTTTATCAGTGTTTTTGATAACCTTTAGAACTGGAGGAAACAATGCCTAACTTTGAGCAATTGTTTTACATATTTTCTCTGTCTAATCTCAGTTTGTGTATGTACAGTTTTACACTCCTAGATACTTCTCCAAACTGACATTTTACTGCCATTTTGAAAATAGAGTGGAATTCACCAATTTCCTGTATACAATTTTGTTCTTAAAGAGCATACATCAGATGAACAGTATTTTCTGTTAGAGACTTCAGTTGAGTAGAAAAGGATAGTTTCTAAGACTTTAATGCTTGTGAATAGGTAGATGAAATAATTATGCATAGACCCTCTTATTAATGCTGTTCTTGGTGAAGTTAGGAACCATATTAGGGTTGTAGTGCCCATCCTTTAAGACTTTCAGTAACCATCTCTGTGGATAGGGTCCAGTGCAGTCTTAATTTCTGCTGAATTCTGTGTTTTGGTGAACAACAGGTATCTAGTGAATTCAAGATGAATGTATTTCTATTAAGCGGTGTTAGCTCTTTTTTTTCTATCATAGTTTCTAGGGTAAATTAGATGTGTGAGGAATAAGACTGTATTATCAATGGTTACCACTGGAACCATTTTTATTTTAAGATTGTTGACTCTTTGGCCTATTCTTTTCCATATTTTCTTCTTTTCTTTGGGATTAAACAGCTTACTGTTTTGCCTCACCTTTGGCCAACACGTTTTAAAAAATGTATTCAATTTCTTATTGAGGGAATATCTAGGTTTTTTCTTAAACTGGGTTGTGAAGAATTATTATGGTTCTCTCTCTCATTTTAGTTGCATTAGTTGAATTCAAAATTACTGAAATCCTTTGTTGAGATCTTTTTCTTTTGATTGTATAGGACTTGGAGATTCGGGGGCCAGAAATTGATAGTTGAAAATAGTAGTTCTTGAATTCACCTTATTTGTGTTTTATATATTTTTTGACTGGGGTGGGGGGTCGGTATACCTTTTGATTCTAGTGTATTTTATGTGGCTAAATCTTTGTATTATGCTCTCCTAACTTAATGAAATACCTCTTTTAAATTCCCCACATCCGTACATTTCTAAGGTTACGCCCAGTTTAATTCCCATTACTTTTCTGCTTCATAGCACTTGCATTTTGAAGGAACCGTAACATTTGGGTTCACATTATGATAATTAGGTTTCAAGGGCATGGGGGATTAAAGATATCTCAGGTCTAGTTGCAGAATAAAGTTCAGAAGCACTTTTAAAACTTGCCTGATTGGTGGGTAGAGGTGCTTTTATTTATTCTCTACTCATGCAGCATTAATCCCTATTTCATCAGGTACCTACAGTGCTGTAATTCTAGACGTGACCTTGGGTCTTGATTTACTTCAGGTCCGTTTTCTTTATTAATGTGCCATGAAAGAGGTACATGAAAGATAGCCAACATCAAAGCACCTTTTAAAGTAAATTGGTTGATAGGAATTCCCTGGTATTTAACACTGTCTGTCAAATGTTTCAGCTGGTTTGCATCCTTTTACAAGCTATTGCTTGCTGCACTAAAAGAAATTTAAAGGAGTTGTTTTAAGTCTTGGGGTTGTGGCGGGGAGGGTGGTTGTGATGGTGGTGATGGTGGTGATGGCAGCGACATGGCAAAAGTTAGCCAGAGAAGAGAGTAAATGAGAGTAAATGTTCTTTTTCAGCTGTGCCCCTCCCAGGATTGTTTTGTGTTTTTCTTTGGGTTAGGGAGTCTTTAATATAGTGCTTATGATTAGGAGGAGGAGGCACTCATCTTGGTTTTCAGAAGACTGAAGAGGGTGGCCAAAGTCATCAAACTTTTGTGAAAGAAAGAATTAAAGGCAGTGTCAGTATCTTATTCAGAGATTGTTCAATCAGTTTAACTTCCAGCCTGTTTATTCTTTATTGAGTCATATGAGAAGAAGCTGTAAAGTGGGAAACTGAGTCTGAAGAAAGAACAAAGGAAACAAGACTCAGAGGAGTCTTGCCATATGTATTATGGAATGTTTATTTTCCTGTAAACATGTTTTAGAGGCTGTTGTCTCTGTTCTAGGCTGAATATATGGGGGTAGAACTTCTTACAGCTAAGTTTTGAAACCCTGGTTACTTCTTTGTTTCACAAATACTAGTTGGCTGTTTCTTCCTACTTAAGAAAAAAATATTTAAAAGCATTTTATTTTTTGGATTGTCACCATGATTGTCTTTGGATCTATTCCTATCATCTTTACCATAGAACTTTTTAATCTGAATAGTGAAAAATAGAAATTATGGAGTGTTTTAGATAATATTTACTTGCCTTCAAATATATACTTTATTTTCAATTTACTAATGTAACTTTGACTTGTTGAGATCTTTAAAAATCTATTGTAATAAAAACTTTATTGTAAATTGTATTTTTAATGTGCATTTTAATGTATTGAAATGCTTTAAAGTCATATATTCTCTTGACATTCTGTAATATTGTTTTCACTTACCTGCTTATCTTTTTATTTATATATGGTGAGTATGAAAATAAATTTCAATCCAGACCTGGACTTGGCAGTTAGTTGAATTAAAGACTTTGGCTTGTGAAGGATAAGAAACCAACACAACAACTGACACAGAGGAGTTTGGTAGTGACCTTTTCTTTTCAAGGAAAGCAGATATTTGAGACAGACTGTAACCATCAGTATAGAATAAGCTACTGAGGTTTCTTGGGGTTTTGTGAAGGGAGATAGCCTCGTATGTGTGTGTAGGGAGCAGTATATGCAAATTATTTGACATTTGATTCTGTGATGAAGAAAGTGGGTGGAGAGGTACATCTTGCCCATTTGTCTTTGTTTTGTTTTTGTTTTTGAGACAGGGTCTCACTGTGTTGCCGAGGTTGATCTCTAACTCCTAGGCTCAGCCTTTCGTGAGTATCTGGGTTTATAGATGTGCTGCACCATGTCCAGCTTGCCCCTTTGTTGACATAGGCAAAGTAGAACATCTTGCTGTCCTTGCCGTATACCATATATGGTTCAGCCCCTGTATTTGGAAGAGTGACCTCTGGGCTTTAGAGACTGATACTAGGAACTGGGTAGTAGAAAAAAGGTTGAAAGTGCTATACCTTTCTATTTATGCCACATTTCCCTTCAACCTCTGTCCCCGTCCCCTTCACAGTTAATAGCATCTTCTTTCATATATAAGATGTGTGTCTGTAATAATTTGATATGACCCATCATAGTTATAGACAGGAGACAGTGAAGCATGATATTGCTTAGAAAGTTAAGATCTTATTTTGTAAGCACTTTAACTTTCCTGAGGCGGACAGTTGTGGAGTCCTGTGATTGACTTTTGATTCATGCTGCTGTTGCTGCTGCTTTCTTTTTTAAATATTCTGAGGTTTTATGTATCCTACGTAATTTAGGATCAGCATTGTTATAGCACATGAATTGACCCTAGTGTTGTATGTGTTATCATTCAAATATATTAACTACAGGCTAGTCTAAAGCTTGATTAATAAGAGTTCACCTAGTCAAGGATCGTAAGATATTACTTAGTAATAAGTAACTTGAGCTTGCAAATGAATCATCAGGTTAGCAGTTGGTGGGTATATTTTTGACTGATTCTTGTGTTTACTCAGTTAGTCCATTTACCTAAAATTCCCACTCCCTTTCGAAGCATTTTTCTTTTTCCTTTCAACATAATGGTTTTCCTCCATCTAGGACTACGTAAGAAGTTTGATAGGCCACCCTTCTAATTCCTGGTTTGAATTTAGACAGTTCCATTGTTTAAACCATGCTGCTGCCATCATTGCCATTGTCATATTCTACTTCCTATTTTAAGTTTAAGGGATATGGGTGCAAAGAAGCCTCTGTACTGTCTTTCATAAGGAGAAATGCTTTGAGGAAGTCTTTCTATTCTTGTATGCTGTAATTTCTAGCATTCAATGATTTCCTTGCCTTCAAGGTTCTAGGCTTAGTTTGAGTTAAAATTCACTGATTATACAGGAGGAACCCAGATACCTTTTTTCTTTCCTCCCTCCTATTTAGGGGATCCCTAACTCAACTCATTTGGGAGACTCTATCTGGTTCTGAATAGGAAATACTGCTTTTAAATGGTTTAGACTTTGGTGAGAAAAGTAATAATTAAAATTTCTACCATGAAATGAGTTTTTTTTCCTATTTTAATAAAATTTTTATTGGGTGCAGAAAGACTGGAAGGGTGTTAGGGATCCCTGTTCAAATTTTTGGATTTGGGACTTGACATTTTTCTCATTTAAGGTTTTTATAAGAAGTGGATAAAGAAAGCAGAGCTAAGAATATGTCAGGAACATATTGGGCCTTTGAAATATCTTAGTTATTTCAGGTTTGATTTGTTTCTACTCTTCATTTTTTTACTGCTTTTTCCCCATCTTCCTTCTGACTACATTTCCTTAGTGAGAAGTGACAGGTTTCTGCTTAGTGGGAAAATGTAAAGTGTATCTGTCTTGTTGAATTTAATATCTTGGGGGATATTTGTCTCCAAAATCTAGTGCATACACAGAATCCTTTTTTGTCATTATATAGAAGGGAAATTCTTCTTTTAAATTCCGCTCTGCAGTTAAGCCTGAGATCTTACTATATAGTACTGTTAGTTATTGACATTTTCACTAACATATTCAGGAATGTTTTGGTTATATTGGATAA
Organism: Mandrillus leucophaeus; assembly: GCF_000951045.1. NCBI lineage: Eukaryota > Metazoa > Chordata > Mammalia > Primates > Cercopithecidae > Mandrillus > Mandrillus leucophaeus. Next base: position 194,205 of record NW_012101541.1, on the reverse strand, counting down.
TTCTTTCCCTTTGACTATCAAAATTTTTTTACTCTTTCACTCAACACATTTTTTGAGCACTTTTATCTGTATAGTGCTTAGCATGGTAGAGTCAAAGATTTATAAAACCATATCCACTGACCATTTTGTGTTTAACCCAGCAGCCTCTTCTAAGCTCTAGCTTATCTGGATTCCTTTTCAGTTTCATACACTGCTGTTTTTCCCACCTGCTTTTGGTAATTGTACTTCTAAGCTTGTTAATCATTTTTTCTAGGCATCCTGGTACCTCTTCCTCACTCTTAAACGTAGACAACACCCCAGATATTTTCCTCACCCCCTTTGTCTTCTCTGTATATCTTCTTTTCCTTGATAATCTCTTCATCCACTTCTGGAGCTTCATCTTTTGCATCTTGTGGGTTCTAAGTCTACATTGTTTCAAGTTCTCACCAGAGACACGGACTCAGATTCAATGGCTTATACTAGTCTCTAGAGTACCCCTCTGGTACCTCAGTTTTAACCAAATTTAGCTTTTTGCTTTGGCTCCCAAACCTATTTTTTATGTGTTTTTTATTCTTTTATAAGTCCCTCCTTTGTTGATGTTAATTCTCTTGGGCACAACATTTGCATTCTTTGATTTCTTATTCTGTCATACACCCCATTCAAACTACCATGAAGTCCTGTTGATTCTGTCTCTAAAATGTGTCTCCTATTTCTTCCTTCCAATGCCTCTTGTTTACCATTCTTCTTCCTTTGAGATGTTAAGGCTTTCATGAGCTGGCCTCAACCTACTTTTCATGTATAGTCTCTTGATACTCACTTCTTAACCCAAGACACGGTGTTCATCATTCAAGGATTCATAATCTGGGTCTCCATATTTATTTTTACATTATGCCATTGTGATGCCATTCATTAAGGAATCATACAATTTAAAGAATTATATAATCAACAGTTTATTCATTATAAGAATCAGCCCAGAGTTACAATTACATCCTATATTTTATTAAATATATAAGCTAAGATAAATCCATTTTCAACATTGTTTTATTATTCAAAATTGCCTTGGCTAAATCTCTCCTGATCTGCTCCTATTACTTACAAGGAAATTTTCGCTCCTGTTTTCCATGGCTTCCATTTAAGTGCCCTTTCCTTTCATACCGTGTATTCTCAGATACCTGTATACAAGGTGAGTTGGAATTTAGTTCTTTGAATGTGTTAGGTGGAAGTTTTCTACCCTTTTGTAGTTAAGAGCATAGCCTATGGAACCAGGTTCAAATTACAGCTTCATCCTTTACTACCATGATAACTGTGCTTAAGTTACTGAATCTCCCTGTGTCTCTTCGTCTCTGAAGTGGGGGTAATAATAGTATCTACTTCATAGGGTTTTCTTGAAGATTAAATTGAGTAGTACATTAACAAATACTTAGAATAGTGCTTGGCACATAGTATACAATCAGTAAATATTACCTGTTATTTTTATTATAACTTCGAAATGTATAGTAATTATTATTTTTGCTCATCCTGTTTTCTTCTCTTGGTATACCCTTTCCTCATCCTCTGCCTATCAAAATCTTACCTATCTTTCAGGGCATGACTCACATACATTCTCCATGAAGTTCTCTAAGTTATCTCAGGTTAGAATTAATCTCACCCTTGTCTGTGCTCTCCTAAAATTTTCTGTGTACTTCCATAACACTTAATAGCTGCCTTTGTACTGTACCGATTTATGTAACTTTTTTTTTGGAAATTCACTTATGACTGGGGTGGGAAGAATCTTTATTGTTCATCCATTTGGAAGAGTACTTAGTTCACTGGTTTGCCCATGTTGGCACTCAGAAATTTGAATTGATTGAAAACTTACTGGCCCCCCTCCCCCTGCACATAATGTATGTGGAGAGTATGTATATATATTCATATTTTATGTAAGAACCTTCTGTGAATAAGGCACTTCCATAAGGACTATGGAAGATACAAAAAAATAAAAGGTATGCTTTTCAGATTAAAGCTACATTTTATAAAACATTCTAAAAACTATAGAAACAACTTAAAATGATTAAATGATCTGTGTTCCCAGTTCCCACTCAGCTTAAGACATATAACATTATCAGTACTTTTGAAGTCCCTGATTGTCCCTTCTTTTTCACATCTCTTGACTTCCCCTCCATAGCTGTTCATGCTCTTGAGTTTTGTGTTAATAATTCTGTTGCTATTTTGCACGTTTCCTTTACATGAATCCTACTCTTCTATAACTTGATTTTTCTTCCTTAAGATTATTTTATATTCATTCATTTTGATGTATTTAACTGTGATTCATTTTGAGTGGTGCATTACATAATTGTACAATATTTTTCTATTTTTGAGTTGATTAACATTTGGGTTGTTTCTGGTTTTGTTTATAATTTTTGGAAGTCTTGATTCATTTATTTTGTTTAACAGTTTTACTGAGATATTCACACACCACATAATTTACCTATTTGAAGTATATAATTCAGTGATTTTTAGTATATTCACAGATGTGCAGCTATCACTACTAATTTTAAAACTTTTTCATCTCAAAAACCTGTACACTTTAGCTCTCACTCCCTTCTCTCCTGTCACCCGGTTCTCACCTTCCCTACTCCAGCCCTAAGCAGCCACTAATCTACTTTGTCTCTGTAGATAGATTTCCCTGTCCTGAATATTTCATATGAGTGGAGTCATATTGTGTGGTGTTTTGTAATTCACTTCTTTCAGTTAGCATAATGTTTTCAAGGTTCATTCATGTCATAGCATGTATCAGAACTTCATTCCTTTTTATGGCCGAATAATATTCCATTGTATGGATATACAACATTTTGTTTATCCATTTGTTAGTTGATTGACATTGAGTTATTTCCACTCTTTGGTGGTTATGAATAATGCTGCTATAAACATTCGTGTACAAGTTTTGGTGTGGACATATGTGCTCATTTCTCTTGGGTATACACCTAAAAGTAGAAGTACTACGGTAACCCTATGATTGTTTGAGGAACTGCAGACTGTTTTCCAAAGTGGTGGCACTCTTTTACATTCCCACCAGCGGTGTATGAGGGTTCTGATTTATCTACAACCTGCCACGGTTACCTGACTTTTTGCGTTTAACTATCTTAATGGGTATGAAGTAGTATATCATCGTGGTTTTTGATTTGGATTTTCCTGATGACTAATGATATTGAGCACTTCTTCATATGCTTATTGGCAATTTGTATGTATTTCTTGGATCAATGTCTGTTCAGATTCTTTGCTCATTTATTTTTAGAACCTAAGACGACACATGATAGTATGTTTAATTGGTGGTTTTAATTCTTTAAAAAATGTTAATATTTTCTTTAAATTGATAGTAAAAATTGTATGTATTTATCATGTACAACATGATGTTTTGAAGTACATATACATTGTGTAATGACTAAATTGAGCTAATTAACATCTATCTGCGTTACCCCACATAGTTATTTTTGTAGTAAGAACACTTTATATCTACTCTCAGCATTTTTTAAGAATACAGTGTATTGTTATTAACTATAGTCACCATATTGTATAGTAGATGGCTTAAACTTACTCTTCTGTAACTGAAACTGTTGCTATTTTTTATTTAGATATTGTGAGAGTTCTTTACAGTTCTGGATACAAGTCCCTTATCCAAGTGTATGATTTGCAAATATTTTCTCCCATTCTGTGGGTTGTCTTTTTACATTTTTGTTGATTACATTTGAAGCACAAAAGTTTTAAATTTTGAAGTCCAACTTTTCTATTTTTTCCTTTGTCGTTCAGATTTTTGGTGCCCTGTGTAAGAACACTTTGCCAAATCCAAGATCATGAAGATGAACTCCTGTTTTCTTCTAAGAGTTCAATAGTTTTAGTGCCTACATCCATGTATTTGACAGATTTTGAGTTAATTTTTGTCCCTGGTATAAAGTAAGGGTTCAAATTCATTTTTTTTGCATGTGACTATCCAGTAGTCCTACCAACATTTGTTGAAAAGACTGTTCTTTACCCATTGAATGATCTTAGCACCCTGTCCTAATCAGTTGACCGTAGACAAGTGTGTTTATTTGTAAACTCTCAGTCCTGTTTCATTGATCTGTAAGTCTATCCTTGTGCCATAACCACACCATCTTGATTGTTATTGTTTCATAGTCAGTGTTGAAATTGGAAAATACAAGTCTTCTACTTTGTTTTTCCCCAGATTGTTTTGGTTGTTCGGCGTCCCCTGCAATTCCATTTGAATTTTAGAATCAGCTTGTCAGTTTCTCCAAAGAGATCAACTGGAAATGTGATGGCGATTGCACTGAATGAGTAGATCAGTTTGGGGATTACTGTCCTTTTTACAATGTTAAGTCTTTGAATCCATAAGCATTTGATGTCCTCCCATTTACTTAGATCTTCCTTAATTTCTTTCAACAATGTTTTATAGCTTTCAGAGTATAAGTTTGATACTTCCTTTGGTAACTTTATTCCTAAATATTTTGTTGTTCTTGATGCTATTGTAAATGGAATTTTCTTTTTTCATTTATTTAATTGATTCTTGCAAGGATGTAGAAATCCAATTGGTTTTTATAATTGATATTTTATCTTGCAAACTTGCTGAACATGTTTATTAGTGCTAACAGTTTTTAGTGGATTTCTTAGGATTTTCTATATGTAAAATAATGTTATCTGTGAATAGAGATCATCTTACTTATTCCTTTCTACTATGGGCATTTGTCTTTTATTTCTTTTTCTTGCCTAATTACCATGGCTAGAACCTTCAATGCAGTGTTGAATAGAAGTGGCAAGAGCAGACATTCTCGTCTTGTTCCTGTTTTAGAGGAAACAGCCAGTCTTTCATCATTAATTGTGATGTTGGCTGTGGATTTTTTCTACATGCTTTTTACCTGATCGAGGGATTTCCCTTCTAATTATAGTTTGTTGAGTATTTTTATCATGAAAAGATATTGCCTTTTGTCAGATGCCTTTTTTTGTTTCTGTTTATATGGTTTTATATGTACTGTATTAATTGATTTTTGGATGTTGAATCAGTCTTGCATTTTTGGGATAAATCCCACTTGGTGATGGTGTTGTTGGATTTGGTTTGCTAGTATTTTGTTAAGAATTTTTGCATTCATATTCATAAGAGATATTATTTGGTATTTTTCCTGTGGTGTCTTTTTTTGATTTTGATATTAGGGTAATACTGGCTTTTCAGAATGAGTTGGGAAGTGTTCTCCCTTCCTGTTTTTTGGAAGAGTTTGTGAATTGATATTAATCCTTTTTTTAAATGTTTGGTAGAATTCAGTTTTAAAACCACTTGGATCAGGACTTTTCTTTGTGGGTAGTTTTTTTTATTTTTAAATTACAAATTCAGTATCCTTATTTGTTATTGGTCTATTCAGATTGTCTATTCCTTTTTGCATCATTTTTGGTAGTTTGTGTCTTTCCAGGCATTTGTCAGTTTCATCTGTGTTACCTAATATATTGGTATACAGTTGTTCTTATAATTTTCATTTCTGGTATTAGTAATTTAAGTCTTCTTTCTTTCTTTTTCTTGGTCAGTCTGGCTAACGGGTGTGTCAATTTTGTTAATATGTTCTAAGAACCAAGTTTTGAGTTCAGCTTTGGAGTTCATTTCTCTATTTTTTTCTCTTCTTTATTTTATTAATTTCTGCTGTAATCTTTATTATTTCCTTCCTTCTGCCTACTTTAGGTTCAGTTTGCTTTTTTTTTTTTTTCTTTTCCCCCCAGCGTTTTGGGTGGAAGGTTGGGTTATGATGTAAGATGTTTCTTCTTTTTTAAATATGGGCATTTATAACTATAATTTTTAGCTATATCCTTTAGTTTTATTTCATAAATTTTGGTATGTTGTGTTTTCATTTTTATTCATCTTAAAGTATATTTTCTAATGTCCTTTTTCATTTCTTTTTTGACTCATTAATTATTCTGTTTTATCCACATGTTGGGTATCCCTTGTATCACATGCTTGGGACCAGAAGTGTTTTTAGGATTTCAGATTTTAAAGTACATCTGACCCTTGAACAATGTGGAGGTTGGGATGTTGACCCCCTCTGTGTAGCCAGAAATTTGTGTATAACTTTTGACTCCCTAAAACTAGTAATAGCTTACTGTTGACTGGAAGCATTATTGATAACATAAACATTTGATTAACACATGTTCTGTATGTTGTATGTCTTGTATTCGGTATTACTACAATAAAGTAAGCCAGAGAAAAGAAAATGTTATTAAGAAAATTGTAAGAAAGAGAAAGTATTATTGATTGAGTGGAAGTGGATCATCATAAAGGTCTTCATCCTTATCATCTTTATTTGAGTAGGCAGAAGAGAAAAAGGAAGAGGAGGAGTTGGTCTTGGTATCTCAGGGATGGCAGAACTGGAGGAAAATTTAAGTATGATTCACACCCATGTTGTTCAAGGGTCAACTGTATTTGCATTATATACTTAACAGTGAGCATCCCTAATCCAAAATGCTCCAGTGAGCGTTCCTTTGAGTCTCATGTTTGTGCTCAGATTTTGGGCCAGGCACCATGCATGCTCATGCCCATAATCCTAACACTTTGGAAGGCTGAGACAGGAGGATCGCTTGAGCCCAGGAGCTCTAGACTATCTCTGGCAATATGGTAAACTCTGTCTCTACAAAAAAATTAAAAAAATAGCTTGGTGTGGTAGTACATACCTGTAGTCCCAGCTACAGCTACTTGGGAGGCTGAGCTGGGAGGATCACTTGAGCCTGGGAGATCGAGGTTGCAGTGCATGCCACTGTTCTAGCCTGGGCAACAGAATGAGACCCTCTGTCAAAAAAAAAAAAGTAGATTTTGGAGCATTTTTTTATTTTAGATATTTGGATTTGGGATGATCAATCTATACTATATTTTGTTTATCCATTTGACTGTTGATGTACACTTGGGTGATTTTCACCTTCTGGCTATTGTGTATAGTGCTGCTATGAACATTGGTGTACATTATGTGTTTGAATCCCTGCTTTCTCCTCCTTTTTTTTCTTTCTTTCTTTCTTTTTTTTTTTTGGAGATAGGGTGTTGCTCTGTCATCCAGGCTAGAGTGCAGTGGCATGATTATGGCTCACTACAGCCTCAATCTCCCAGGCTCAGGAGATCCTTCCACCTGAGCCTCCCTAGTCGCTGGGACTACAGACTTGTGCCACCATGCCTGGCTAATTTTTAAATTTTTTTGTAGAGACAAGGTTTCACCATGTTGCCCAGGCTGGTGTAGAACTCCTGGGCTCAAGCGATCCTCCTACCTTGGCCACCTAAAGTGCTGGGATTTGAATTCCTGCTTTCAATCCTTTTGGATATATACCTAGGAGTGTAATTGCTGGTAATATATACGTAGGAGTGTAAATATACAATCAAATTGTATATTTTGATTTTTGAAAACTATCAAATCTTGAGTTATAATGGCTGTACCATTTTATATTCCTACCAGCAATGCATGAGGGTTCCAGTTTCTTGACATCTTTGTCAACACTTATTACTTTATCTTTTTAAAATTATAGACATCTAGTAGAGGTGCAGTGATACCTCATTTTGGTTTTGACTTGTATTTCCCTAATGACTAAGATGTTGAACATCTTTTCATGTGCTTATTGGCTATTTGTATCTCTTAATTGGAGAAATGTCTATTCAACTCCTCTGCCTATTTTTGAGTTGGGTTCGGGGTGTGTGTGTGTGTGTGTGTGTGTGTGTGTGTGTGTTTTCCTTTTTGTTGTTGAGTTGTAGGAGTTCTTATATATTGTGGAACTGGCACTTTCCCCCTCTGTGTTTCTATCTCCCTGCAGTCATTGGGCGGCATCCAGGTAGTGGATTTGGAATGGGAGACTTCTCTGACTCCCCTCGCAGGATGTGCAACAGGGGTGTGACTTGTCTGTTTAGTTGCTGCTGCTATTCAAACCTCTTATGGGAGGGGGAGCATGCTGACAGACAGGTGCAGGAGCCCAGGTGGACATGTTACAGTGTGCTCTTTTAGCCTTGCCGTCCATGGACGGCTTAAGTGGTAACCAGCTCAGAGGACCCTCTGCCTTTTTGCAAGGGCAGAGGGCCATTGTGATAGCTTTCTGTATCCCAAGCTCTTGTCCAGCATCCTGGAAGAGTTGGGTTACACATAGACTTGAAGAGTGTGAATGTGTGGTCTTATTGAGTGGTGGAGGTGGCTTTCATCCGGATGGATGGGAGCTGGACATACAGTGGGAAGATGATCTTCCCCTGGAGTTTGGCTGTACAGTGGCCGATTCTTCTCTCTGACCATCCCCAGCCAAATGCATCTCGGTGTTTAGATGCTCCTTCTCTCCTCTTTCTCTGCTGTGCTGTTCTGCCATTTACTTGTCTCTTCATCTGCTCCTGGAGCCTGGGATTCGGGGTTTTTAGGGGTTCAGGATAGGAGGGCATGGTGGGCCAAAAGGCAACTTTTTGGGCGCGAAAACAAGAATGCCTGTATCTCACTAGGGCCACGGATATCCAGGTTTGAGGGTGGGGCCTTTGCCGGGGAACTGCCCTCTTCTCCCCAGTGTTTCCCTGTCTCCTGTCTGTAGCAAATTCAGGGATCTTGTAACTGTCACAGAAATGCCTAAAGCAAACAGCCTGTGGCAGTGTCAACAGGTGCTAATCCATGTTCTCACACTGCTGCCTGGACCGGCCATGGGGCTTTGGAGGAGGATCTCTTCTGGATCATCTTCAGTAGAACCAGATTCATTCCTAGCTTTACCATATGTGCTCCTGCAGACATGGGCCTGACTTGACCCAGTCACAGCACAGAAGTACCATTGAGGCCAGGTACCCTGCTGCTGTTTCTGTGCTGCTCATGCTGACAGCTTGTTGGACTCTATTTGGCTGACATTTGGAACATCTGTCTTTTTAAGTAGTATTATAATTGCCTGGGATGTAATTTTCTATTTTTTTTTTTTTTTTTTTTTACTTTTGTCTTGTTGGTGCCTCCTGTTTTAGATATATTTTTTCTGAGCATAAAGAACTTGTACAGGGGAGTGGTTAAGATCATCACTTTTCTGTCTGATCTGCCTGAGTTTGAATCCTAATTCCAATACTTACTAGCTTTTTGGTCTTGGTTTGGTTACTTAACCCTTCTGTGCCTTGTTTTCTTCATATGTGAAGTGGGAATGATAATAAATAGTAACCGTATAAGGTTGTTGCAAGGATTAAATGAGTTAACATATGCAAGTACTTAGAAGAAGGCTCCATTACTGTATGGCAGAGACACACGCCACCTTCTTTGAAAGTCAGCACATTTAACAGGCATCAAAGATTTCTTGGAACTAAAATTCCAGGAAAAATAAATGAACAAAAATTTTAAAAATCACATAATGTATGTGCCTGAGTCAGAAGAAGGAACAAAATTTTCTTTTGAACCACCAAACACTGCAGTTGTCGGAATTATTGAATAGAGAGTATAATATAAGAATGTTGAATATATTTAAGGAAATGAAAGTGTCTGAATGGATTAATCACCTTTGGAGGACACAGGAGACGCAATGAAAATCATGCTTAATCAAAGATACTCTTGTAAACTACTTAAGTGGCCAGCACCTGGGTCCTTGTAAGCGTTAACAGGCCAGATGAACTTTTTGTTGCTTTACTTTAGTTAAGGCTTTCCTTTCCCTGGACCAATGGCGGCCAAGGTTTAGTCTGAAATGTATGGGTGTGAAGTGAGGTGCTAGTGAGGCCAGTGGGGTCCCCATGTTGTATAGTTTAGGACCCCTGAGTATAGGAGTGTGATGAGGGTTATAAAGTTGTACCCTTTGTCTTTTCTGGGAATAACTGACATTTTTACTTATCTATAAAAACTAAATATTTTGTTTTATTTTTCTGTGCCCTCCTTCAGGAGCTATCTTGTTTAACCTTTTTAGAGCTATAAATATGATTTGATTAAAAAATTATAGCTTATAGTCACTCCTAGAATAACTTTAAGTTTTTGTTACAGCTTTTTGTCTTACCTACCAATTTTCTAGGCTTTCTTAATCTACTTTACTAGAAATTCTACTTGAGAAAAATGGTGAGATTTCTATCTTTTCTTTTTGGCCTTATTCATTTTTAGGAGCTCACCCTGAGAAAGCTCAAATCTGTCATTTCTCTCTGGGCAAAATGAGATTTAAATATTTTTTTTTTACTTGTACAAACCAAAACAGTATATGTTTTGGCAGTTTGTAAATTGTTGCCTCATTAATGTAAACAAAACAAGTCAAATTAGATATTTGTGTTTGAAGAGATTTATTTGCTCCAATACAGCTGTATGCTTTATATAGAAAATTTATAGGTTGTTATTTTATGATCTGTGCTTTTTCAGACTATCCCTTTATAGTCTGTCCAAAACATAAAAAAGATGTTTCCTTGGTTGATTCTTACAAAAGCCCCAAACATGTTGTATAAATGTAAATTGGAAGTTTATTACCTACTTGTCTTTCGCTGTGGTTTCCATGTAACAAGGCGCTGTAGATTAAGGTAATGAGAGGCATGACATGGAGCCTTGAGACCTCTACCAGCCTCTATATTCTTTTTCTCTCTTCTGCTCCACTCAGCAAACAACTGAATTGACAAGTGCTGCCAGCCTAGTTTGGAAATTATAATACTATTCTGTCATTCATTCTGCTCAAAATAATTTCATATAGCAGTGCTCAAGTAAATTAGAAGATAGGTATAGTGGATAATTACTTAAATATTCAATAGACTTTTTGAAGGGACAGTATCGCATAGCAGAGCCAGATTTCTGGTTTCCACGTAAATTTGGATATTTTGCTAGTTTTATGCTCTTGGGTGAATTATTTACTTTTCAGTTTTTCTTCCTGTAAAAATGATGATGATAATACTTACAGGATTATTGTGGAGGCTAAATATATTATTATATTTCAATTAATCTAGGATGTTATCCATTTTAAGACACACCTTTTTAATGGTAACTTTAAGAAAAAAAAAAAGCCTGCCTACTATGAGATTACACTTTCTCATCAAATAAAGAGAGCTTTTGAATCATCATCATCATCATCATCATCATCATCTTTATTTTTTGAGATAGGCTGTCTGTCACCCAGGCTGCAGTGCAGTGGCACAATCATGGCTCATCGCAGTCTCAACCTCCCAGGCTCAAGGGATCCTCCATCCTCAACCCCCAGAGTAGCTGGGTCTACAGGCACGTGCTGCCAGACCTGGCTAATTTAAAAAAAAAAAAATTGTTTTTGATACAGACAAGATCTTGCTATGTTACCCAGGCTGGTCTGACACCTCTGGGCTCAAACTATCCCCCTGTCTTGGCTTTCCAAAGTGCTGGGATTACAGTTGTGAGCCACCACGCCCAGCCTTGAATTATCTAGACATAAATTATTATCATAAGTTACTCTTGTACGTACAAAAAAATAAAATGTATCAGTGACAGATTGGATTAAGAAAATGTGGCAAATATACACCATGGAATACTATGCAGCCATAAAAAAGGATGAGTTCGTGTCCTTTGTAGGGACATGGATGCAGCTGGAAACCATCATTCTCAGCAAACTATCACAAGAACAGAAAACCAAACACCACATGTTCTCACTCATAGGTGGGAGTTGAACAGTGAGATCACTTGGACACAGGAAGGGGAACATCACACATTGGGGCCTATTGTGGGGAGGGAGAGGGATAGCATTAGGAGATATACCTAATGTAAATGACGAGTTAATGGGTACAGCACACCAACATGACACATGTATACATATGTAACAAACCTGCACGTTGTGCACCTGTACCCTAGAACTTAAAGTATAATAATAAAAAAAAAGTAAAAAATAAATAAATAAAATAAAATATAAACTGAATAAAATTGACACAAGTTATTTCTGAAACTCAAATTCAGAGACTGAGCTGAGAGTTAACTTTTAAGGTCAACAGGAAATTTCTGATTAATGCTTGATGACTTAGCTGTATACAGACTTGGTCAAAACTTGTCACATCAGCCTTTCATTGCCGTGAAATTGCTTTCACCTAATCCAAAGGATTTCACTGTTTTTTCTGCTTTTAGTTGCTCGGCTGTAACCTACTTGTTTTTTAGGCTTCTTTGTTACCACAACATATTACAATGAACTCACTTATATAAAAGTTGAGTTCTAATTGAAATTAAACATATTACAAAACAATGTGATAGTCATAAAAATAGGAATAGAGAGCAATAAAAACAATAGAAAATGCCAAAGCAGACCTAACCATTTAAAAGATAAAATACACATAGCAAAACAGTAGGAAAAAAACGTGGCCTAATACCGTTTGAACTGAATTTTAAACTGTTTAAATGATATTTAATTATGAAGATTGTATGGTGCGTTAGATACCCTCATTACTGTGTATGAATTAGTAGAACCCTTCTGAAGAGCTAATTTTTTGGTATATTTTAATTTTTTGCTATAACATTGCTATATATGTTTTTAGCTATTGGGCTGCACACTTTTTAAAATTTAAGGATTAGTAAATACTGGCTAACATGTAAGCCTCATGGGTACAGGACATGTTTGGGTATTTATTTACTGATGTATCCCCAGACATAAGAGCAGTGCCTAGCATATGGTACTCATACATTGAGTGACTCAATTAATATATTCTGTGTTAACCAGAACCTATGAATTCTAATATATCTTTTTTTTATATTAATGAAATGCCTTTCCTACAGAATCATGTTAAAATTCCTGACAGCATGTATATGGTGAGGGTACTTAGCTTTTTTAAAAAAGCAATACTTTTTTAATGAAATCAGAATGTATCTTTTTATACCTCTACACTTACAAATTAAGAATATTTTTATTGTTTTTGTGGAAATATCTAGTCCTGTAAGCACTTTTAACAGTACAGAATAATCCAAAGAGCGATGTAGAGAATTATCTCTACTTCCATCAAGGGATAACAATCATTATTATATTGGTGAACACTATTCCAGATATATCTCTATGTGGGTGTGTTACATAATTTAACAGTGATACCTGTTTTTTCCTTCACTCATCAATGTGTTACAGATAAATACCATTTTAAAGGCCTCTCATCATTTTTAAGGATGGCTGAATAGTATCTTATCGCATGTGCATATTTTATGGTACTTTTTCAGAATATGGATTTTTGTGGGGGCAGGGATACTATTAAGCACACAGATCCCATCTTTCAAAACAGCTCCAACTGCTGCTTATCCCTAATATTTATTTTTGAAAAATAATAGTCTACTGTCATATATTTTTGTTTACATGTTTGGAATGTCTGTTTTGTCCCCTTTTTAACAGGAAAAGATTCTCATTTTAGCCTTTGGTGCAATTCATATATTTAGTGCTATATGTAGAATTTTGTTTTTTAATTAAACACAGTTCCTGGCACTTTGAAATGAGCTTATTAGGTCTATCCTTTTCTTTCCTCTGTGTTTAAAGTCAAGGCTGAATACTTGACTAGGAGTGTTTTGGGAGTGAAAGAAAAACATAGGTAACACAGAGGGCAAGGCAGGGGCTGCTGAAGTTATATCTAGGGATTCCCTTTGGAGTGTGTCTGTGGGACTTGTCATGGAGTGAATCAGCCACCATGCCCAGTGATTATGAGAAGGTGAATTTATGACCTACCTACTGATGATAGAAATTGTTGACAGTGGTCTTTCTGTATAGAGATGACTTAGAAATACTGCAACACTGTACTTAAATCATCTTTCAGGTCTTTCTTGGCTGCTGGTTTTCTTTCTTCATATAATCTATTTTTGTTTTCATACCTTCTCTATTAAGACAATAATCAGGTGAGACAGAGGAGGAGAAATAAATAGCATAGTGATTGGTTAGGGTTTGTCATGGTGGCAGAGTCACTGCCTCCTTAGGAGGTAATATAGTGCCATAGACTCCAGAGTTAGACAGTCTTGGGTTTGAACCTCAGCTCTGCTTCTTGCTAGCTTGCTAACTTTGGGCAAGTTTTTGAATCTTTCTGAGCTTCAGTTTTCTAAAATACCCACGTCTCAGGAATATGTGAATTACATAAACTATCTATACTGTACTGAATATAGTATATAGCTCACAATATGTGTTAAGAATATGGGTTCTAGAGTCAGACTGTCTGTGCTTAGATCCCAACTCTGCCACCTACTAGTTGTATAACCTTTAACAATTACCCAACCTCTCTATCTTAGTTTCCTCAGCTAATATATGGGATAATAATAGGTTTGCTGTGACAGTTAAAGAAATTAATACACATGTAGGATAACAGTGTCCGACCATAGAAACTATAAATGTTAACACTCAGTAGCTAATAATACATCTCCTTTAATTCTGAAATGGTTCCACATGTACGTATGTAGGATATGATTTCTACTCTCTCTTGTTCCCCTGTTCTCATGGAATTTGCTGTTCTTGAGCTTGAAACACTGTTAATTTCCAAGTGTCTTAGTCATATTGCTTACTGGTATATTTTCTTATGAAATACAGAAATTCCTTTTAAAATTAAAAAGTGACATCCAGTGATTAAAAGACTGCGTAAGAATATTTGATCAAGAATATGATCTCTCATAGCTGTTCATAATCTAAGAGAGACTTGGAGTTTTTGTTTGAAAATGCTTTGAAAATTGTTAGTGCTATTAAATTTGTAAGGTGTAAGGAAGTTGTTAGTAATTTTAAAAGTGGTTTAAGTGAAAATTGGAACACTTTCAGAAGTATTTATTCCAGAGAGACTGGGATGAAAATAGGTGTTTCCTCTGGAAATCCTGACTGAGCCTATTCATTGAGTTCTGTAATGATGGAGCCAGAAGAACTCAGAAAGTTTCAATACCCTCCCCACCTCCCTCATCCCATGTGATTCTGGCTGAGAAGGATCCAGAAGTGTGATACACGTTTGTTTTCATTCTAGCCATATATTATGTAGGCATGTAAGAAAATTATTTTTCTGCCAAATTTTAGTTTAAATGTTAGCTAAATGACTTGTGTTGGAATGCGCTCAGTAGCACTTTAGGAGTTAAACATAGTGGTAAAGCAGTCATTTTCTTCCCTTTTCATAGGTAAGTTGTCACAAATTTTATTTTTCATATTTGATTTTTTTTGAGATTCATACTCATGTACTTGTGAAACTATATTTGCATTATTCAGAACTGGTAGTTATCCTGGATGCTACTTCTTCACAACAAATGGTCCCTGCTTATTTGCTTTGTTACTATTTCACCACTTCGTAGAACGTGATTTCCTGAACTGGAAATGTGTGAAAAATCAGGTTGTAGGAAATAATACTCTTAATTAGTAAGAATTTCAAATGTACTTTTTTTTAGAGATGAATAAAACTAGATTTTAGTAAATTCTTTAATTCAGACTTTTTGTAATCATATCCCATGGGTTTACTGCTACTTACCAAGTATTTTTATACCTATTCTGATTTATTTCTTACTTTAACCCCCTGGTTGTAAGTGTTGTTCACAGTTGATAGGTGAGGAAACTGAGCTGAAAACTGATAAACTAATATGGATTAAAGAGTTTGGACTTAAGTCCAAGTCATCTGATTCTAAATCTCACAGTCCTAGCACACCATGCTGCCTTTCTACCTCTCCGTTGTTTTAATATGGTAGCTATTACCAGGAAGTTTGAATTGAGAGAATAAACTTGCCTTTAGCACCCTTTAATTTTACCTTTTATCTTTGGTTGAGGAGACAGTAGCAAAAAAAACAAAAAACAAAAAACAAAACACTTTTGAACCAAGACCGAATTTATATTCAGATTAATGAATTGTCATCTTTTTTTTCAGCATTAAGGAATTTCCGTAAATTATACATGATCGGTATTTAAGTCAGAATACCCTCAGAGATCTGCTCTGACTCCTCATTGTCTTGAAGGTACGTGAGGACTCAATGATCAAGCCAGCCAGAGTTTGTTCTTTATAGGTCCTAACTCTGCCAAATCGTTTTTATTAAGGTTGTGAAATATAACACCTTTTGAATTTTTCATCTTCTTCAACTTTTATACACTTTAGAATTCAAATTCAGCATGAACAGAATTTGTCTCAGTGCTAGGCTGAAACTAAGTATTTTATTAACTGGTCAGTTTTTTGTTTTGTTTTGTTTCCTTAAGGGAGCATTCTGGAGAAGAGGAACTTTCAGGTTGTAATCTAGTCCTTGTTACATAACTAGACTAGATACCATATATTCTCATTATACGTGGACATTTTTTTTGAGCCTGAAATCTCAGCAGATGGCAAGAAATGGTTAGGGATTACGTTTGGGCTAACACAGTTTCGTATGATGAAGCATGTGGGGAAAGAAGATCTGTCCAGCTGTCTGGCGTGCTATCCTATGGATATGTTCTTGCCGGAGCCATGGGGTAAAAGTTACAGAAGAATAGTGTTAGGGCCAGGAAGGAAAGAGTTTCAAAGTAGAGTTTGAGGCCATGGGGGTATATAGCTCAGAAGTAGAGCATTTGACAGCAAAGTAGAGCTTGATTTCTTGCTTTTTGATTTTGCTTTCTGTTGCCAGAGGGGCATGTGTTCTGGGGGTAATTTGTGTGTTTATTGTGTGCTTGCTTGGTCCTTCTCAGCATGAGGTTTGTGTCTGTTTCTACTTCCCTTAGTAGGTTAAGGGGGACAGACCTTTCTTTTCTGTAACAGAATTTGGAGGTCCATATTTCCATTACTAACCTAGGAATAATACAGGCATAAAGAAAAATATTCACTTATACAAATTCCAAACATATAATCATAAGTTAAAAGTTCATAAAATAAGGGATAATCAGCACTTTACCAGTGAATCCTTGGCAATGTAAAAATTTCACTGTGTAGTTCCTTTAGCTGGTGAGCTCTTTGTTGCATTTGAAATGGATTTTGACTTATAAAAATTCAGTTTAAGAGCAGATTTTCATGAATCTTCCTACACGTAAAGCATAATCATTGTCTTTGTGTTCAAAGCCCTAGTTGGTTGTCACATGGAAATAGTAGAGTTTGGTATTTGCCCTTGGTGTAAATGCCTGAATTTGGTGTGCCAGAAAATTGTTATTTTTTGGAATTTAAAAGTATCTCTTCAACAGATAAGTACAATTTAGTATGTTGATAGGATTATCCTTTATAGATTCAGTTTTTCTTTTCATTGGGTAAGTGATGCGTATTCTCACTAAACTAGGCTGAAAGTTTCTAAGTCCAGAATTGTGGTTAGCAATAGGACTCTGAAGTTACAGATGTAGTATTCAAGTCATGCAAATGTATGTAAACTAAGGAAGTATGGTCTATAGGTAGAACACTTGGAGAAATGATAGTCAATTATATGTAAATTTTCTTTCCTTTTCTTTAAGCAACCTTCAGGTTTAGAAGCTCATGTTAGAGAAATAGTATTTTAACCTAGAAAATCCCTTTGGCAAGACTCTTATCTTGATAAAAGCATGTTGGTCTGCATACCACTTTGCATAAAAGTTGTGTATTGCATTAACTGTGGAGAAGAGAGGATTCCAGTGTATTTCAGCCTCTTTGCAGGATAAAGCAAAGCAAAGCAAATAGCCATGCTGTGTGTCTCAAAGGGCTCTTGTGTGAGTATTTCAACTTGAAAGGAGATTAGCATTGGAAGTCTGTGATCATGTCAAACATTTGTAATTGAAGGTGGCTGTTGAAAATAATTCTTTACGTAACTGGATTTTGGCAGTCTTGATGAGGTAAGTAGAATCAATAGGAAATGATCTGTTTGTCATTGCTTAGCCACAATGCCAAGATGCTTGGTATCTGGGAATGGAGACTTTAAAAAGCGTCAACATTGGGAAGTATTTGATAATTGAAGTCTAAGAGGCTCTTTATGAAAAGTGCAGAAGGAATATATGCATGTGAATATATACCATTAAATTTTTGCTGATAACATTGTTTCTCACTACAGTTAAAATTGAAACTTTGATCACTCTAGTAGCCACAGGTCATTTAATGATTTTTGCCAAACCGTAAACTTAGGCAACTTAAGTACATGCCTCATGTAAACAGTCTTATATGTGAGCATGTTTTTCCTGTTACTTGTATTTTTATTCCTTGACATAAAGTTTTAGAACTTTTTGGGGGAAGTTCATGAACACTCATAGTTCTTTTTGGTAGATGAACATTACTCTTACTTCTGTGGATAAATTATAAATGTACTATAAAAATTCATCTGGAGTGGCAAGTGAAAAAGATACAGTATGATTGGCTGCCAAGAATGTCTTATTATATCTGTATATTTATGCTGCTAATGAATGGATACTTCTAACAAGTCAGTTTCTGAAAGATATGCAGCTTTGGGGAAACAACAAAGTGAACAGGAAATGTTTTTCTTAGAGGATTTTATTTGCTCATCCAAAGCAATAGAAAAATGTTAAATGATTGGTGGTAGGTTTTATTTTCCTGGAGCACCTTGTACAGCCTGCAATTCAATCGGTTTTTGTGCTAAGAGATGGGTGCGCTGACCTTGTCAAAAGAGTTAGCAGAGATTTCGTTTGACTTTGGTTTGTTAGTTCGCAATACTCATGGATATCTGGATCTCTAACCTTGGCTTTTTATAACTATAATCCTAGGCAGTCATTCACTATGAATACACTTGTGTTTCTCTTTTTTCTTTGTATTTGTTCATTTGAAAAGTTTTTCAAAAAGGAATTGCAGCCTGCATGTGATTATAGCTATCAGTAGCACTTAAACTAACTGCTGAGATGAAACTTTTCTTTTTGGAACCTGCTAATTTCACATATCAATAGAAAAAATTTCTTGTACTGTTAAAAGGCCCGACTTTACTAATTGGTAGCTACTCTTTGGATTGAGCTAGAATCCTTAGGGACAGAATTTGATAGAATAATTTTTGACATTTTAATTTGACAAGAAACAATTCAGGAAAACGATTTTAGTCTTGGGCCTGAAGTGGCGTCTTCCCTTGCTGTTTGTGATACTTAGTGCAGGGAATGCCTTTGAAGCAGCACTTTATAAACCCTGTGATCCATTAAATGTGATAGTTCAAGCTGCTTGGCTGGTTTTTTCATAGGAGCCTCACCTAAAATAGTCTAACACAGTGGAAAGACTTTTCTATATTTTAAAGGGTAATGCAATAAATTCTAATCTTTGTGACAAAAGCATAACTTTCCAGAAGGACAATAAATTTAGGTATAAAATGTGTGAATTTTATGCTCCTTTATCCTTTAATTGTATTATAGTCTACATCTGTCTAACTCAAAAAGTACTCTTTGTTTTAAAAATATCCCTTCCCACACTTGAAAATAGTAGAATAAGACTAACTTTAATTACAGGTTCTTTGTGTGTTTGTGTGTATATCTCTATATAATGGAAAACTTACATTTTAAAATAATGAAGTTAAAGGTTTAAACAAGTAGAGTGTATATACACATAAGCATGCATGCTAATTTATTTCTGAAAAATTATCTTAGAAATCTGTGTTTCTCTAAGTATTTGGGGGAATATTTAAATAACCAAACTAGAAATGAAATAGGTGTTTGAAAAAATATCTAGCTGGGCATGGTGGCTCACATCTGTAATCCCAACATTTTGGAAGGCTGAGGTGAGAAGATCGCTTGAGCTCGGGAGTTTGAGACCAGCCTGGGCAACATAGTGAGACCTTGTCTCTACTGAAAATTTAAAAATTCGATGGACGTGGTGGCACACGCCTGTAATCCCAGCTACTTAGGAGGCTGAGATGGGCGGATCACTTGAGCCCAAGAATACAAGGCTGTAGTGAGCTGAGATTGCGCCACTGCACTCCAGCCTGGGCAACACAGTGAGACCCTGTCTTAAAAAAGAAAAAGGAAAATGAAAAATATCTGGAGACAAACCTGGTTTCTAAGCCTGTGGAGTAGATTGGAAGAAAGGGAAAATGTGACCTTTAGTTTCTTCTTTGCGTGCGTGTGTGTGTCTGTGTGTGTGTGTGTGTGTGTGTTTTAATTGAGACGGAGTTTTGCTGTGTTGCCCAGGCTGGAGTGCAGTGGCGCGATCTCGGCTCACTGCAAGCTCCGCCTCCCGGGTTCATGCCATTCTCCTGCCTCAGCCTCCCGCGTAGCTGGGACTACAGGCACCCGCCACCATGCCCGGCTAATTTTTTGTATTTTTAGTAGAGATGGGGTTTCACTGTGTTAGCCAGGATGGTCTTGATCTCCTGACCTCGTGATCTGCCCACCTCGGCCTCCCAAAGTGCTGGGATTACAGGCGTGAGCCACAGTGCCCGGCCATGTATGTGTGTTTCTAATACGTATAATTTTGTTTTTTACTAGATAAGGTTAGAAGTTGATACTCTCAAATTTGCTGATAATAGTGACTTATTCCAGGTGAGGAAAATGCATTGATTTTATTACCAATATATCAATCGGAGATTAGGGTGGGTAGATGATTTGGAGAAGTAGGTTGCTTGGTATCAACTGGTTACATTCTGTTGCTTCAGAACAAGCCATTATTAGTTGGTATCCTAAGTATTTTAGTGAAAGAAAAATTTTTAATGGATTTGGTGGTCATGTAAGTTTGTGTGCTAGCATGTGTTCTCTCTCTGTGCACCTCCCTGCCCCCACCTCCCCACTCACCGTGCCCTGCAAACATTTTTCTGTCTGCTTTTCTTCTTTCTCTTCCTTTTTTCTTTTCTCTCATTTAAACATAGGGAAAATGGCATTTTTCATGCCATTGTGTAAGAATGCCTGTGACTATAAATAATTCGTTTCATGAAGACTTATGACTTTAATCATTTTTACATTTATTTTAGTAAAAATCATTTATTATGTTTAGCAATTCACTGGGTAAAATTGTTCATAAAGAAGAAATATCACTGTTCTATTTTCCTCTAAGGAAAAGAAAGTTCTAAGAATAAAAAAGTCAAAGTTAAGTCAACATAGCATATCACACATTGGGTTTGTATTCTAACATACTTTTGATTTTGTTTTTTTAACTTTTACCTGAAAATAATGTTGGAATATGACTCCATGTATGTGATATACTACAATAATATTAGAGATACTAATTTCACTTGTAGTTGTCCTAATTTTGAGTTAGAAAACTTAACAGGAAAAATTCACTAGAGTCCTGTCATATAAAAGACTGTATTTTTAGGACAACATCACGTCCTTTAAAATTTATTTTGGAATGGAGACTTTATACTTAAAATAAAGTTAGAGGAAATAAAATAATTTTAAAAGTTTCTTCAGCCATTGTGTATAGTTTCTGTGAGAGGTAGTTTCCAGCATTGGAAAATCAGGAAGTCTGTAGTTTAAATTCTTCAGGATGAGATTATATTGCCAATTTTCTTTACACATGGTGTTCAGTGTGTATTAAGTGACAGCTATGACTTTTCCTTTCCTCGTTTACCTTTGGGAATTTGAGGAACACAGCTTTAGCTTTCTTCTAATTTGTGTTATTTTTATATTTAATATAAGTTTTCAAGACTAGATGCATTTATAGTGTGACTGAATAGCTGAACAACCTTCTAAATTTGTTTAGCATATTGTGTTTTAAAAATTATGTGTAAATATCTATTGGTCAAGCTTTAAGAACTTGGGGCAGGGAACAGTAAGAAGGGATGGGAGAAATGTCATTCCTTTTAGGTAAGATTAGACCAGGTTATGTTTATTTATTTATTTATTTATTTATTTATTTGTCTTGGTTCTTTTTTTCTACCACTTAGGATTTCATCTGAGCATTGAGAATTGTTAAGATAAAATGTATTTGCCAAAAATTAGACCCAACAATTAAGTGTTAAAATTGCCAGGGATATCAAAAGAAATTTTAGATGATTTTCATGGCTTCAGGGAGAATTGACTGAATATGGATTATTATTATTATTTGAGATGGAGTTTTGCTCTTGTTATCCAGGTTGGAGTGAAGTAGCACAATCTCAGCTCACTGTAACCTCCACCTCTCGGATTCAAGCAATTCTCCTGCCTCAGCCTCTTGAGAGGCTGGGATTATAGGGGCCTGCCACCACGCCGGGCTAATATTTTGTATTTTTAGTAGAAACGGGGTTTCATCATGTTGGCCAGGCTGGTCTCGAACTCCTGACCTCAGGTGATCCACACCCTCCTTAGCCTCCCACAGTGCAGGGATTACAGGTGTGAGCCACTGCACCTAGCCTAATATGGATTATTTGTAAGTTTCAGAGAATGGTCTGTGATTTTAATAAGCATAGTGTTTTGTGATTTGTAAAAGAGGTTGAAACGTGTGTCGTTAGCCAAGTGACATTTAAGTGCCTTGGTTTGTCTGCTTGCTTTTCTGTGGATTGGAAAAAACTGACCACTGTTAATATGATTGTACAGTGACACTGGAAATTATGAGATATGTGTATGGTTAGTCCTGCTTGTATTTCAGTCGAGATACATACCAAGTCTGATAATGCAGAGCTTTTCCATTTCATGTGTCAGTTTACCATTTTCATGATCTTAAGCAATAAACATTTCTCGACAACAGCATCAGACCTCGTTTTTACCAACACTCGTTCTTTACTATATGCCAAACATGAACACAAATCGGTTTTTATCCATATTAATGAAAAACAAAAACCTCTATTTCAGTCTATAAAACAGATATGTGAGATGCTAGAAAGTCTGGAATCAATTAAGTCAGCCAAGTGTGTAGGAAAAAAGACAGCAGACATAGAAATCATATCAAAATGACTTGTTTTAAAGAACTGGAAACCTGCAGACTAAATGGTGAATAAGAAATTAATTTAGAAAACACTTTTTATTTAATATGCACTTTATTTAATTTGCATTTGATTTTTAGACTGTAGAACATATATGTGAGAATACTCAGTCTTCATATGACTATGGGTCTGTTATTAATAGGTGTTTTTATCCTTTTCATGCTGTATATTTTAATTGGCCTTAGAAGAAGATCTGAAAATATGAAGGTGAGAAATTAATTGAGCATAGAATTTAAGAATAGTACTTGCTACCTGATGACAAGGCAAGATAATGTAGGCTCCCCTGGGCTGTTTTAGTGTGAAATAGGCACAAGTGTATGGCAAATAAATAAATGTCAGTGGGGAATAAAAAATTTCATTAGGGAGTAAAAAATATTATAGAGGAAACCTCAACTTCTCTGTGAGAGAATTAGAAGATCATACCTGTTCTGGATACTTCCAAAGGCCTTTCTGTTGGCACTGTTTTACGTTAAAGTATTACTAAGTTAAATACAAGTAAAGTCCTGGCTCCTGCTTGTGCTTTATCTTGTGCCATAAGAGAGGAACTGAAGTGGCTTTGAAGTATGAATCTTTGGCCCAGTGATCCCTGTGTGTGTTCCTTTAGAGAATGAAAACCTAGCCAGGCTCAGTGGCTCAAGCCTGTAATCCCAGCACTTTGAGAGGCCCAGACGGGCAGATCACGAGGTGAGGAGATGGAGACCATCCTGGCTAACACAGTGAAACCCCATCTCTACTAAAAAAATACAAAAAACTAGCCGGGCGTGGTGGCGGGCGCCTGTAGTCCCAGCTACTCTGGAGGCTGAGGCAGGAGAATGGCGTAAACCCGGGAGGCGGAGCTTGCAGTGAGCTGAGATCTGGCCACTGCACTGCACCCTGGGCGACAGAGCCAGACTCCGTCTCAAAAAAAAAAAAAAGAAAACCTAAATGAGGACAAATTTGCTTTTTCCATGGATGGATTGTATTATTAATCATGTACTGCTCATCTGAGTGAATCCTAGTTTGTTTGATTTCTGATGTATCTAACCAGATGGCTTGACAGTAAATGATCCTCCCTATGTTTCTCCAGCATCTCCTGCTTTGAGTATTCCTTAAACATTATTATCCTTTCTTAGACTCAGGTCTGAGTAGCAACAAAGTATACTATCATGCTAATTATGTTAACCTCTGGGAACAAAAATGGTAATTGACTGATATTCACAAACAACTTTTAAAAGCCTCCAAAGCTTTCTTATTATTGGTAAAACCAGTGAAAAGATGACTGGAAGGAGAGGATTAGGCAGAGGATATAAGTCTTGGTTTTAGATTATTTTGGTCTGATTATTTAACTCTTCAGGTCTCTCTTACTCCAAATATGAGGAGCTTACTTATGCTCCTGACTTCCTGATAAAGCTGTAAATATTAAAATGGGTTTGAGTTAGTAGATCCTAAAACACTTCAGGAAGCTCTTAAGTATTGTGTAAATGCAGGAGATTCATCTTATTTACCTTAGAATAACTGAAAAGGACCTTGAGAAAATTATACTAATTTGTAGATTAAACAAAGAATTTGGTGGCCATTTTCTTCTCTGCCGTTTGATCCAATTATACACACGGGATATGGTCAGGTGCCATTGTGCTCAGCTATTTTCCCTTATGTGAGAGCCTTGAGTTGAATGTTTCTCTGGGCAGCTAATCCTTGGCACCACAGCTTTGTTCTGATAGTGGCATCTAGCACTAGATTGATTTAACTGAGTCTGAGGTTTGCTCTTTTCGAAATGTGCTCTCTAGGCGGCTTTTTTGTAGCTCTGACATGACCACATGCTGCTGCTGCTTTTTCTGCCTTCTAGCACCACATGTGAGGCTAAGACATTCTGACACCTGCCATTTGGAACCTTTACTTGCTGAAAAATGTCAAGATTTTCAGACAAGATGAAGATGAAGACAGATATAACTGATTTTTTCCGTTCTCAGGAATAGGCTGAGGGCATTTGTTCATAGATGGATGAATTGCTGAAGTGGTACAGTTCAGTTATTTTTGAGAGTGCACCACAGGTTTTGTGTAGAAGGTTCAGTTGTGTTTATATGTTCTTATTCTCCTTTGCACCTATTTGGTGTGATACTAACTTGATCTTTGTAGAAGTAAAGGTTTTAGTGATTATTTTCTGGACTTCACTAGATAATAATGAGGGTTGGCGGGGTGTTCCCATCCTTACTCCTCATTTTTATTAAAAACTTCACTAGGAAATTGCAGATTTTTGACGATGAGCTTCTGTTATGATCATATGTCATACACATGTGCACACTGATGACCATCAAATCTAGAACTGCCAGGCATAAGTCCTCCTGTTTAAGGTCCTTGCTGCTTCCTCTTCCCTTTTCCCTCTTGAGCCATCTAAATGTTCTGAGTCTAGGTGATTGATTAGTAATGAAAGACAGGAGAAGTGTTTACTTGATAAGTGATAAGTTTTTTCCTTCTAGTAATTAATAGCTGCCTGTTTAAGGAAGGAAATTGAACTCTGGTAAAAAAGGAAGGCGTAAAAAAGTATTATTATTTTGCATATTATTACCTTTTAATATTATGGTTAAATTATAATTGGCTGTATGCTATTGAGTAAACTATTTCCTCTATTTCTAATATGTTAATCTTTGTCTTGAATCTCAAGTCTGATTACATCACAGAGATGGTGATAGTCTAATTTGGTGTAATTTGGAAAAGAAATTCCAATGACTCTAATCTTTTTGAATTGCAAAAAAACATAAAAAGATTGGATGAAAAAATGCCCTAAAAGTCATTTTTTGGGAACCAGACCATGTTGAAAGATTGTGGGTCAGATGTGAAACTACATCCTCTGGCATCACTTTGGAAAGCTTTTTCTCAAGTGGCTTTAAGTGGCAACATGGAAAAGGGAGAATGAAGATGGGCCAACAGGCTTGTTCCTTATAGTGTAATTTGTGAAGACTAGTAGATAATTTGTGAAGACTAGTAGATATGTAAAATCCATCTTGAACAATTAGAAGGCAATAAGGACTAATGACTTTTATGTTATCAATAAGATCCATGAATTGGAACATAAATATTTGAAAATATTTTATAGTAGAAGCTTAGTAGCTCTTCAGTAAAGAAAGCTTCTTGCTTAGGCTAGCTACACTGACTAGAATTATATAAAGAAGGATTCTTCTTGCAAATTTAAACTGTCTTTATCTTTTAACTGGATTCTTCTTATTAGAACAGTTTTTCCATAGAATCACAGAATATATGTCTTAGGTTATAGAAATAGCATTCATATAAGCCTTCTCCTCTTTGGATTTACTTTTTGTAAGTGGATAATCACTAAGGAAAAACTATGCATTATTTTGGGTTTCACCTTGGAAATGAACAACCTTAATAATACTTTGACCTGAATCAAACATGTTTTACATTTGTTGAAGTATGTTTCATACTGTTACTAATTATGGTATAAGACAAGATTTGAACTTTAGCTGCCATCTTTGGTTCCTCTTAACTTGAAGTACAATAGATTTTCAACAAAGAAAGGGCTGAATTGGAATGTGAATTATTTTAAATGGCTCTAAAATGAAAATGACTAATAAAATTAGACAAAAATGCCAAGATAAATCAAATGTATTTTTAAGATGATATGCTTGTTCTCTGTAATCTTTACCACAGTGCACCATTTATCTTTCTTATTAATTTGTAAAGTAGACATATTTCTTATATTTTTCATAAGTAGGATGTCAAAAGCCATAGGACTGACCAATGATTCTGAAAACACTGGCACAGCAATCCATATTCTTTAGTATGAACACTCCATCCAGTCTTCCTAGGGGATAGCTCAGGCCCATCTGAAGCTGAAATAAATGAAAATAGATTTATTTATTCCATAATATATTAAAGTCAGTTGCAAGTTTTCTTTTCTTTATAAAAAGGGCTAATACGTTTAGGATGCCAGTTATGATAGGCTTTGCTAAAACAAAACAGAAAAGTTGAAGCTACAAGAGATATTTATGTATTGTACAGATGGAAAACTCTTAAGCTTTCACATTTTTCAAGGGCTTGGTATTTCTTTTGAGTTTTTGAGGCTTGAGAACAGTGATTCTAGTGATTCTCAGAGTGTGGTCCTAGACTTCATCAAAATTAAAAACTTTTGCTGGGTACAGTGGCTTATGCCTATAATCTCAGCACTTTGGGAGGCCAAGGCAAGAATATTGCTTGAGCCCAGGAGTTTGGGGCTGCAGTGAGCCGTGATCATGCCACTGTACTCCAGCATGGGTGACAGAGTGATATCTTGTCTAAAAATATTTTAAATTAAAAATTAAAATTTTTTTTTTTTAATTAAAAAGTTTTGTTTCAAGTGAGATTCATCCCAAGTATGCAAGGATGGTTCAATGTGTGCAAGTCAGTGAATGTGATACATCACATCAACAGAATCAAGGACAAAAACCCATATGATCATTTCAGTAGATGCTAAAAAAGCATTCAGTAAAATCCAATGTACCTTCATGATGAAAACTCTCAACAAATTGGGTAGAGAAGGAACATACCTCAACATGATAAAGTCCATATATGACAGACCCACAGCTAATATACTGAATGGGGAAAAACTGAAAGCCTTTCTACTAAGATCCAGAACAAGATAAGTATGCCCACTTTCCCACTTCTATTCAACATAGACCTAGCCAGAGCAATTAGGCAAGAGAAAGATATAAAGAGCATCCAGATTAGAAAGGAAGAAGTCATATTATCCTTGTTTGCAGACAACATGATCTTTTATTTTAAAAACCTAAAGACTCCACCAAAAAACTTTTAGAAGTGATAAATGAATTCAGTAAAGTTGCGAATACAAAATCAACATATGAAAATCAGTATTGTTGGCCAGCTGTGGTAGCTTACGCCTGTAATCCCAGCACTTTGGGAGATCAAAGCGGGTGGATTGCTTGAGCTCGTGATTTCGAGACCAGCCTAGGCAACATGGTGAAACCCAGTCTCTACAAAAAAATTAGCTGGGCATGATGGCGTGTGCTTATAGTCCCAGCTACTTGGGAGGCCGAGGTGGCAGGATGGCTTGAGCGTGGGAGGTGGAGGTTGTAGTGAGCCGTGGTTGTGCCACTGCACTCCAGCCTGGGCGACAGAGCCAGACCTTGTCTTTAAAAAAAAAATAAAAATAAATCAATATTGTTTATATATACTAGCAGCTATCTGGAAAATAAATCAAGAAAGCAGTCTCATTTATAATAGCTACACACACACACACACACACCACACACCACACACACAGAATAACCAAACACACACACACACAGAGAGAGACACACACAGAATAAAATTAACCAAAGAAGTGAAAGATTTCTCCGAGGGAAACTATAAAATACTGGTGAAAGAAATTAAAGAGGACAGAAAGTTGGAATAATATTCCATGCTCATAGGTTGGGAGGATTAATATTGTTAAAATATCTTTACTACCCAAGGTGACCTACAGATTCAATGCAATACCTATCAAAATACCAGTGACATTCTTCATAGAAGTAGAAAAAAAATACTAAAAATTCAAATGAAACAACAAAAGACCCCAAATAGCTAATGCAACCCTGAGCGAAACAAAGCTGGAGGCATCACACTATCTGATTTCAAAGTATGCTACAAAGCTATTATAACCAAAACAGCATGGTACTAGCATAAAAACAGACACATAGACCAATGGAACAGAAGAGAGAACCCAGAAATAGATCTGTACACGTGGAACCAACTCATTTTGACAGTGGTGCCAAGAACACACATTGGGGAAAGAACAGCCTCTTTAATAAATGATGCTGGGAAAACTGGATATCCATGTGCAGAAGAATGGAACTAGATCCCAATTTTTTACCATATATAAAAATTAACTAAAAATGGATTAAAGACTTAAATGTAAGACCTGAAACTATAAAACTGCTGAAAGAAAACAATGGGGGAAATGCTGCAGAACAGTGGTCTGGGCAAAGATTTTTGGGGTAAGGCCTCAAAAGCACAGACAAAGCAAAAATAGATAAATGGGATTACGTCAAGCTAAAGAGCTTCTGCACAACAAAGGAAACAATCAAGAAAATGAAATAGCCTACTGAATGGGAGAAATTATTTGCAAACTATCACAAAGGGATTAATAACTAGAACATATAAGGAAGTGAAACAACTCAATAGCAAAAGAAAACCCACGAATACTGTGATTAAGAAATAGTTAAAAGACCTGTACAAACATTTCTCAAAAGAAGACATACAAATAACCACTAGATATATTAAAGAAATGCTAAGCATCACTAATCATCAAAGGAATGAAAATCAAAACCACAATGAGATGTCATTTCACCACAGTTAGAATAACTGTTATCAAAAAGGTAAAAAATAAATGCTGGAGAGGATGTGGAGAAATGGGAACACTCATACACTGTTGGTGGGAAGGTAAAGTAGTATAGCCATTGTGGAAAACTCTATACAGGTTCTCTAAAAAAAAACTAAAAATAGAACTGCCATATAAGTCAGCAATCCCACTGCTGAGTATATATCCAAAAGAAAGGAACTCAGTATGTTGAAGAGATACCGTACTCCCGTGTTTATTGCAACACTATTCACATTAGCCAAGATATGGAATCAGTCTAAGTATCTGTCAACTGATGAATGGATAAAGAAAATGTGGTATGTATACACAATGGGATATTATTCAACCATAAAAGAGAATGAAACCCTGTCATTTGCAGCAACATGGATGGAACTGGAGGCCATTATGCTAACTGAAATAAGCCAGACACGGAAAGACAGGTATTGCATGTTCTCGCTCATATGTGGGAGACAAAAAAGTTGACCTCATGGAGATAGAGATTAGAATGGTAGTCACCAGAGTTGGGGGCATGAAGAAGTTATATAGAAGGAATAAGTTCTAGTATTCAGTAGTACAGTGGGGCAATTATAATTAACAGTAATTTATTATATATTTTTAAATAGAATAGAATTGTAATGTTCTCAACACGAAGAAAAATAGATGTTTGATGTGACAGCTATCCCACTTATACCCGATTTGATCATTACACATTATATACAGGTATCTAATTACCACATGTACCCCCAAAAATACCCCA
The DNA here is from genome assembly GCF_000951045.1 of Mandrillus leucophaeus. Taxonomy (NCBI): domain Eukaryota; kingdom Metazoa; phylum Chordata; class Mammalia; order Primates; family Cercopithecidae; genus Mandrillus; species Mandrillus leucophaeus. Next base: position 164,537 of record NW_012101541.1, on the reverse strand, counting down.
AGGATATGAACAGTTATATATCAAGTAATTTTCAAAAATCAAAATGAGCACACACAACTTTGTGTTTCAGAAAACCATTAAGAGAATGACAAGATAAACCGAAATTGGGAGAAAATAATTGCAAATATTGTATCTGATAAAAGACTTGTAGTTAGAATACATAAAGAACACTTATGACTCACTAGTAAGGAGACAAACCGATTAAAAATGGGCAGAATAGATATTTCACTAAAGAAGATTAGAAAAGGCCAATAAGCACATTGAGTAAATGATTTGCATCATTAATGATTAAAGAAATATAAGTAAAATTATAAGTAGATACCACTTCAAAACCACTAAAATAGCTATACTAAAAAGACAGACAAATAACAAGTATTGTCAAGGATATGAACAAACTGGAGCCTTCTTTCATTGCACCTAGGCAGTTTTCTTTTTTGAGACGGAATCTCACTCTGTCACCCAGACTGGAGTGCAGTGGTGCGATCTCAAGCGATTCTCCCGCCTCAGCCTCCTGAGTAGCTGGGATTACAGGTGTGTGTCACCATGCCCGGCTGATTTTTGTATTTTTAGTAGAGATGGGGTTTCACCATGTTGGTCAGGCTGGTCTTGAACTCCTGACCTCGTGATCTGCCCACCTCAGCCTCCCAAAGTGCTGGGATTACAGGCATGAGCTATCACACCTGGCTGGCAGTTTCTTAAAAAAAAGAAAAAAATTAATATGAAATTGAATTTTAGTGATGGTTGTACAACATTTATTAAAAGTCATTGAATTATATACATTTAACATGGGTGAATTTTATGTAATGTAAATTATACCTCAACAAACCTTAAAAAGAGTAGTCCCAGGACCAGAAGTATCTAATTCACCAGTGAACTTCTTTTTTTTTTTTGAGAGGGAGTCTCACTCTGTCACCCAGGCCGGAGTGCAGTGGCCGGATCTCAGCTCACTGCAAGCTCCGCCTCCCGGGTTTACGCCATTCTCCTGCCTCAGCCTCCCGAGTAGCTGGGACTACAGGCGTCACCTTGCCCAGCTAGTTTTTTTTGTATTTTTTTTAGTAGAGATGGGGTTTCACCGTGTTAGCCAGGATGGTCTCGATCTCCTGACCTCGTGATCCGCCTGTCTCGGCCTCCCAAAGTGCTGGGATTACAGGCTTGAGCCACCGCGCCCGGCCCAGTGAACTTCTTAGAAATGCAAATTCTCAGCCACAGTGAAGTAGAAACTGGGGGGGTGCAGCCCAGCAGTCTGTATCAAACCCTCCAGCTAATTCTGATGTAGGCTCCAGTTTGAGAATTACTGCTCTAGATTCAAGGAAAGTTAAGTGGAAATATGGGTTGTTTTTGGTACCATTTATGTACATTCAGTCTACCCTGTTCCTGTAACTGCAGGAAAGGTTTGAATTAAGGACTATTTTAGTAGAGTTAAAGGAAATTATAGGGCAATGAGAGTAAAAATAAACTGGCCTTTCATGTTCTTGATATGTCCCTGTGAGAAGCTTTATGATTGTGATGTTTGTGTACCATATGTTGGTAAATTCCTGTGTTCTTTTAGGCTTGCTGTTAGTTAATGAACATAGCATAAACAGGTTCATTTGCCATAACGACAGTAGAAATTTAGAACCCTGAAAGGAATTATGTCTCCTAAATATTTACACAGTGTAATATAGCAGAGTCAGAAATGTGCAGTGATCCCAAAAAAGTAAAGATCTGACTATAGATAAAGAAGTAAATGGAGCAGCCGGCTGAACTGAGCAACTCATTCTTTCCCTCCATCTGTTCAGTGTACTTTAAAAACCATGATTAGAAAAGAGGCTGATCTGTACATAGCATGTGTTTTCAGAATTTTTTTTTTTTCCAGCATTAGCTGGGTGGCCAACAAATTTTAAAAGTTGAGGCTGCTCCAGAATAGAGCTTCAAGATCCAAATTGGAGGTGAGTATGTTAGATGAAGTTTGTAGATAGGGTCTCCTTTGACTGGATAGTGGTGACTCCTGCTGAGGTATAAGTACAGAGGGAAGTAGAGTTCATGGGGAGAGGGATAAACAAATGTAAGAGAAGGGAGAAAGGGAGAAGTGAGGAATGGCGTCATGAATATGTCATTTGTTAGAGGAGTTCGCTGAGATGTTAACAGTACAGTATAGAAACATATTAGTGAATATAGCAGAAACCATTGTTATTTCCAAAACTATATTCAACTATAGGTAGAAAAGAACTGGGCTGTTTGTTGCCGGCAAAGTATATCTCTGCTTCTGTCTTTCTCTTTTTAATTATTATTTACTTCTTACTGTTCTTTCCTTTTGCTTTTTTTTTCTGTTTGTTTATTTGGGATTTTCTTTTTTGTTGTCATTCTTTTTTAACGCTTTTAATAGTATTATTGGGAAAATATAGCAAAATATTAGAATATTCTCAAAGTTGGCTAATTCTCTCTTATGTTATTAGATAATGATGGAGTAGAATAATTTGCAATATATTTTATTCTAAAAAATCTATTCCATAGCAATCTGAACTTCTCATATTTATTACTGGACAAACTCCCACAGATGCATTTAAGCTAAAAATAAAAAAACAAGACATAGGAGCAGTAGAAGAGTAAATAAAGCAAACTTTTCTCTTCGTTAAGAAAACTTCAGAATTCTCTGTGCAACTTGTATCTGAATGAAGTTGCACTTGAAAAGTATAAACAAATGCAGATAATCTGGTATTATATGAGTAAATACAAATTTGAGTACATAAGAAATTGGTAATTTTGGAGTTAACTGCAAGAATCAGGAGAAGCAACTTTTGGGTGTTTTGGGGGGATGGCAGGTGGGTTGACGTACTATGTTTTTTAAGTCAATACATTTCAAAATGTTGACCAAAGAACATTTTAATTATAAAATTAGAACAGTATTTATTCCCTGCCCCCTTAGGTTTTGTATCTTGTTAGCGGTGAACCTGAAATGTTTATAGTACTGTTGCAAATAATGGTTTCTTCCACAGTTATTGTTCCTTCCTCTCTGTGAGCCTGCTTTTCCTGTCCCAGAGTCAACCAGGCCCTTGCCTCTTGCCTAGTCTAATGCCACTTATGCAGCAGGTCTTGTAGTTGGTCCTGTGGCAGGTTTTTTCTTCAGTTCCCTTAGTGGTGCCATGCAGTACTTATAACAGCTTTATGTTGGTATCAGATACAGGTGGAGAAAAAAGATAAAAGAGGGATTTTGAAAAAGAAAAGCAGAATGCGGGGAAGGAGGGAAGAGAGAGAGTGAGATGCTTACTGTGGAAGGTAATGGGAAATGACAATTTCTGCTCATGCCTTTCTTTGTCGAAATTTCTTCTGCCTCAGTAGAGGGACTTAATCTACAAATAGGAGACAAACTTTCCATCTTCTTTGTCCTTCAGTTTGTTGATTTGCTTTTCCCCATGATGACATTTGAAGGTACCATTGAGTTTGTCATCTCTGTGAAATTTGGAATCCCAAAGTCCAAATTAAAGCTCTGCTTTTTAGTTGGTAATTCGGATCTGTCCATTTTAGGTTTTTTTGTGGTTGTAAAGTGTTCTTTTCATCACTGTGGTATGGGGCACCAAAAGAGAAGTAGCCAAGAGAATTCTGTTCTTTTGAAAGATTGCTCTGTAGCTAAGATATGATAGGATGTCCATCTGGGAGTATACTTAGATCCTCTGGTTGTTAGACTTTTTGTATTCTCCCAGGCTTGGTATGGATCCTTTGTGTGATAACTGTACCACTGCTAGAGTTGGTCTCTGTGGAAAATGATCATCTTTTTTGAAACATAACAAACTTAGAAAAACAAAAACAAAACACTGGTAATCGAAGAATTGCTTCTAACTTGTCCTCCACCAGATGGTGCTAGTGTTACGTATCCAAAGGTAAACTCCTTTGGTATTGAAATAAGGAGGTTGTGTGTTTTCTTTCTCTTTTTCTGCCTCACCATATTTTGCCCTTAGTATTTTTTCATACATACTACTTTCCTGGCATACTGCTGTGTCACCTCACATCTTTTATATTGTAGATAGTGAGCTGATTATGCCTTAGTGATCATGAAGGATAACTTGGGAGGCCAAGTAAAATTCAAGAGGGCAAGGACCAAGTGAAATTTTAGGATGTATAATATGTATTTTCTTATAAGATTTTTTTTTTTTTATCATTCATTTGCTTCTTATATGGCCTGTGTGTAAAAGTTGAGAACTTACTCTTGCAGAACTTTTCTGCTTAGCTATCTTTCTTTTATATTATCATAATGATATCATAAAATGTCATTGCTTGAGATCTACAAACAAATGATAGTGTTTACCCAGATTTAAGTTCACAATAACTTTAATAACTTTAAAAGAAAGTTTGGTAGATTAAAAAAAAAAGTTGGCCATTATCTGATATGATTCTTTGTCCAATTAATAATTGTTCTTACATTTTAAACCTTTTCTGATTACATATGAGTATTACATGGTTATTACAGAAAAACTTAAAGAAACAAGAATACAATTAAAGTAATAATACATGTTTAAATACTATTAACATATTACATAAGCCTTCTGTTTTTTTCTTTTACCCAGTTTTAACTTAATAATTTATCATAAATATTTTACATAAGATAAAAATGTTTTATAATAATAATTTCTAATGGCAGTGTAATTAAATGAACCCTTTAATGATAGGCATTTTTTCACTTTGTTTCAGTCACAGTTGTGCTATCATAAATAGTGCGGTTTAATTTTTTTGAATTTTTACATTTCATTCACATACATTGTTAAAAATACAATAGCTTGTTCAGAGAGAATGTACATTTTTGTGATTTTTGATCTGATTTTCAAATTACCATCCAAGAGTCGTTGACAGGGCATGATTCTGCTTGTTTCCCTATTTCCTCTTCACTAGATTACCTAAGGTTTTGTTTTTTTTTTTGAGATGGAATTTCATTCTTGTTGCCCAGGATGGATTGCAATGGCACAATCTTGGCTCACTGCAACCTTCACCTCCCAGATTCAAACAATTCTCCTTCCTCAGCCTCCCGAGTAGCTGGGAATACAGGCATGCACCACCATGCTCAGCTTATTTTTATTTTATTTTATTTTATTTTTTGTATTTAGTAGAGACCGGGATTCACCATGTTAGTCAGGCTGGTCTTGAACTCCTGACCCCAGGTGATCCACCCACCTGGGCCTCCCAAAGTGCTGAGATTACAGGCGTGCGCCACCGTGCTGGCCCTACCTAAGTTTTTAAGGTGACTAGATATTGCTCATTTGAGAATCCCTGAAATGATAATTCATCATTAAGTAAAAGAATTTAAAATTGCTTTGATATTTTCTTAGAAGTAAGCTGTACCCTTTAAGCATTAAATCTTAGAACCCTTATTATTTGTGGTAGTTTAGTTTTTGGCCTTGTCTCCTAGCCCTAAAATACAAACAGTTATTCTTTTGATACTTCAGAACAGGTTATCGCTTATGCAAATAATTAAGATTTATGTTGGCTCATGTTTTTAGTGCTTTCTATTACTTGTTGAGAAACCTAGTGCAAGTCATTTAATCTCTCATGATACGTTTCTCAGTCTGACAAGTTGGAAGAATGTTTTTTAGATAAATTATTTTTAAAACTTTGAGATGAGCTAGGGATTTGGCATAGTAGCTTTTTAATACATTTGTTTTTGATAGACAGAAGGAAGGAAAAGAGGAAGATGCTAGATATTTGTAGAACTTGAAGAATTCTAATATACTTTTGCAAAGAATTAAAAACATATCAGTCAGTATTGAGAAATTATATCCCAGTTGATTTTTGGTATCTTACTAAATAACTGCATTTTTATTTAAGCAAATTACCTTTAAATTAAGTTCTTCTGTTAACATAAGAAGGCATGTAATTTTTTTTAAAATCAGAAAAACCAAGTTATTTACATATTTGAGAAATCGGAAGAAAAGAAATTCATGCAGAGTCTTCATGAAATCTTGTAAATGAATGTGAAAACTGTTAGCCCAATAACTTAAAAAAAAAAAAAAACTAGTTTTTCTTTCTCATGAAAATAATCTCACCTTCCCATCTCAATTTGGCAAAATATAATAATGATAATAACATTCCTTACTGTCAGAATGAATAGTCACTGTAAGAAATGTTTTGGGAAACCTAGTTTTAAAAGGTCCATCAATTTACAATCTGTCATGGTAGAAAAGACTTGTAAACTGTAGCGATATCAATTCTGTTGTTTAAACATACATCTTTTATAAAGAAAACAAATTATATTGATTAATGATTCGCTTTATGTAAGTAACACCATTGAATTTTACCTAAGATAAAACTTAGCATTTTTGTGCCAGGCATGGTGACTCATGCCTGTGATCCCAGCACTTTGGGAGGCTGAGGCGGGTGGATCACCTGAGGTCAGGGATTCTGATCAGCCTGACCAACATGGTGAAATCCCGTCTCTACCAAAAATACAAAAATTAGCCGGGCATGGTGGTGGGTGCCTATAATCCCAGCTACTTGGGAGGCTGAGGCAGGAGAATCACTTGAACCTGGGAGGTGGAGGTTGTAGTGAACCGAGATCACGCCATAGCACTCCAGTTTGGGCAACAGAGCGAGACTCTGTCTCAAAAAAATAAATTAATTAAATAAAACTTAGCATTTTTAACTCATAAGGTTTTTGTCAAAAAATACGAAAGTGAATGCATTGATATTGTAGGTACTTTACTTGCTTTTTAGTTTATAAGTGTGTGGTTTATTTCCTTAAAATAAAAATCCTAAAAATAGTGCTTAAATAAAATCTTTTTAATTATCAATTTAATTATAGAGAATTGTCATATTATAGATCTCGTAAAATGTAAATTCAGTGGTAGCTTCTGAAGTGTAATTTCTTATATCTAAAGCTTGAAATACTAATGTATTGGTTTAGGTGAAGGTCTCAACTATAGCAATTTGAAGGGCCTTCTGAGTACTGTAATAATCTGTAAATAATGAGTTGAATTACAACTGTGGCAGTTAAAATCCCCCCAAATAATAAATTCTGCTCAGTCTTATTTGCTTCATGGCAAAATACATAAAATAATCAAATTGCTAGAATTTTGAGCCTAATTTGTTTGTACTGGTGAGAAATTTGTTTCGTGAAATGTAATATTAAATCGTTAGATGTATGAATTTTATATAAAGTTCATTTTTACTTTCTTCAAAATATATTAGAGATAATTGGAATAATTTCCCAATAGTTTATTGGAAAATTTCCCATCAAACAGAAAGTGTTTTTGTAAATCTAGTATATTTTCGGCAAGTGTCTATTCTTGAACTCTTAAATAGGAATGAAAAAAGGAGGGTATTATAGCTTTTGTTCTTAACAACGTCTGGAAAAAAATCATCACCTCTCCCAGTTTGATTTGTTTCATGAATTCTTGTCACATATACTTCTTTGGTCCTTAAAGGTTTTATATTGAAGTACTCAATGTTGAGGTTTTTCTGTTATTTAGGTTTTTAAGATTTCTGATCTATGCTGAGCACTGAACTGTTTATCAGACACTTACTATTCAGTAACTAAAGCATATGAAATTTACTACATTTTGTATTGATTTAATATTAATGTTAATCCAAAATCTTTGGGTGCAATGTGTCACATCTGTTTTATATTCCTCTGTTTAAAAGAAATGGCAGTATGGTATTTGGAGGAATATTTATTATCTGAGTGTTTTTCTTTGCAATAGTTTCTCTCAGTCTATTGAAAATTATAACCTCCAAGAGCCCGGCAAATTCTCAGGTACCCAGTTGCTAAAAACCACAGTTAATTGGAATTTTTATTTACCGTTTAAGTTCCTTTTATTTAAATTGTTGTAACTTGGGAGGCTTCTGGAAGTGATAGAAAATAAATCTGTGGTGATATTTTAAAAAATATTCTTTTCTCTTAATAATAGGTCTAGCCTGTACTTTTATGGATACTCTGTCTTTTTAGAAAAGACTTTCTTAGATTGAATGTTGATTTGTATTTAAAACTGAATTTTCCATAGCTGGTTGCTAAATATTCTTATCCTGGGTTAAGTACCGTTTCTTAACCTTTCAGGGGGTCATGAATTTCTCTAAGTAGTCAATGAATGCTAGAGCCTGTTTTCCTAGGGGGGAAATGTATATAAACACAAACATTTTACGTACAGTTCTGATTAATCCTGCCTCTCCCTGCCCAGTAGTCCAAGGGCCCCCGGTTAGGAAATGCCACTATAATGGAACTGAAAAAATCACTTCTTAAGTTAGTTTTAACATCACATTATTATGTCACACTACATTTTCTTCACTACAAGCTTTATTTAACATTACATTTTCTCCTTGATCATTATATTATTAGAAGATAAGCATAATCTAAATCTTATTTTGGAGAAAAAGCAATATTACCTTTTAATTTTAAAGCTGGTCTCTGAAATTGTGGAACACATTTTGACTCCTATATGTCCTTAAGTTCTGCTTTAGATAAGTAAACAATCCACTTTACCTTTTGATCTAAGATAAAGGTAAAAGAAGAAAGAGATGAGTTCTTCTGGATCTTTTGTTTAGGAAAATAGCTCTTCCTTAGAAAATATGTTGCATTTGTTGTTTGGCACAAAAATATGAATTCTCATTTTATTGAGAGTTTGAGAAACTATTTAAGGGTTACCTGGTTGTGCTGGTTAAGTCTCAGACTTGGAAATCAAGCAGGTTAGGGTCCAAATCTAACTCAGTTCCTTTCCAGCTATATGATCTTGGGCTTATTACTTATCCCCAAAATGGAACCTACTCTGTTAAATGAGATAATGTCTGTAAAGTGTTTTTTTGCTTTGTGTATAATATGCACTCAGTTAGTTCTTACTGTATCATGATGATGGTGATGATGAAAAACAGGATGAGCAGCTTGCTTTTCAGTTGTAGTGTTTATTTTTTTCTATTTAAATTTAAGATAGTAGATCTTGCTTGCAGAAAGAGAAGTCCTCACATTCCCCAGAATAATCTTTTCAAGTTATGGTGGCTTACATTTGTCATAAAAATTTATTCAAGAATTCTCCAAAGATGGGGATAGCAAACTAACTTTTCCACATTATACTTCTCAATGTTCAGTTGTTACAGTGGGGCAATATGTTAAATGTCATCCGTTAAATTTGCCTCATACAATTGAAGTAAATACTGAGGAGCAGAGAAAGAGGGAGGTTGCTAAGAGTGGATTAAAAAGTGAGTCCTAACATGTTTCTGGTTTTGAATATTGACACCTACATGGTCACGTGGTGTAGAACCACATGTATTGTGTGTACTTAGAATAGATGATGTTTCTTTGCATGTCATATCATAAAGGAGAACTCTAATGTAAAAATTTCTGATAAGCTGTACAAATGGCAATCCCCATACAAATGTCAGCTGTAAGACAGTATTCTCATTGCGGTTTCTATGGTATTTGTAGCCAAAGAAGAAAGGAAGAGAATGAAAGAGAATGATTTGTGTGACTATTTGATTAAATAAATGATGAAATGAATTAACACCTGCTTGAGTGGAAGGCTTTAAGTTCACTGAAAGGATGATGATTTTCAGACCCTCCTGAAAAGTCGGATGACATCCTGTCTGATCCTCTTTTTTTTTTCCATGTTGTGGTTGTAAATTATAACCAGGTAATAACAGTAACAGTGCTTATGATGGTGGTTTTTTGTATGTCTGCATGTGCACATATGCACACATATGTCCATATGCTCTCCAAGATGCCTTAGAATGATTCATCCAGATAAGAATCATAAATGTCAGTCAATATGGATTATAAACACAGGAGAGGCTAAGTGCATTCTGAAAATTTTGATGTTGGCATCATGGGAGAGTATTCATTGTATTAATCTGTAAACCATCTATTGTTACCAGTGACAGAGAAAGCAACTGATTGAATTCATTATGGATTTAAGTCTGTGTATTTCATATGTGAAAAAAACAAACACTGCATCATCATTTTATATTAATAAAATATCAGATGCTGTCAGTATCATTGAGATATGAAGAGAACACTTTGCCCTGTTTTTTTTTTTTTTCTTGTAGTGCCTGGTTTCATTCCTTTATTTTCTTTGACCAGGCAGGAAGTTTGGAAAATGATATTCCCCTTTTTCTGTCTTCTCAGTATCGTCAGTGAAGCAGGAGCATCAATCTACAGTGTCAGCCCTGAAGCTAACAAAGAGATGCCAGGACTGGACCCTAATTTGAGAAGTGCAGGTAAGAAACTATGAACCATCACAAAAACATGTGATTTTGATGTTTTGGACAGCATGTGTGGCATGCTAAATATTCTAAATATCAAAGAAAATTTAAAGTTACACTACATGCATAAGAATTGGCATATTAGAAAGAAAGTGATTATGGAAAAGAAGAGGAAGAATATTGTACTATTTTAAAGAACACTACTATTCTATAGAGGAAAGTTAACCCACAAAGTCTTTAGCAACATTAAATGCCAGAGAGTTCAGTAATAAAAATAATAGACTGGGTGCGGTGGCTGAAGCCTGTAATCCCAGCACTTTGGGAGGCCGAGGCGGGTGGATCACGAGGTCAGGAGTTCAAGACTAGCCTGGCCAAGATGGTGAAACTCCGTCTCTACTAAAAATACAAGAATTAGTGGGGCATGGTGGCAGGGGCTTGTAATCCAAGCTGCTCAGGAGGCTGAGGTAGGGAATTGCTTGAACCCAGGAGGCAGAGGTTACAGTGAGTCGAGATCATGCCACTGCACTCCAGCCTGGGCTGACAGAGTGAGACTCTGTCTCAATAAGATCTTTTATTATTGTTACAAAATATTATTAAAGCTTTTTGTTGGCAAAAAGTAATATAGTAACAAAATATTTGTAATACAAATTTATGAATGTACACAGACTTTCAGTTTAGTGCCAAATATTTGTCAAATGGCTAGTTTCTCGTCTTGCTAATAGAGTTGTCATTTGATCATGTTTTACTTAAAACAGCCTGCTTTGGTTTTGGTTGTATCTGATTGCTTTGATTTCTGTAATGTGGAATAGTCAAAATCTTGTGTGTGAAGAAATTAAGATACTTTGATGCATCTCAGGAAAGCAGTTGGTATCATAATATGTTAGATCAGGTCAGTGCATTTTTCTGTATAATAGGTGAATATTTAGACCGCTTGGTTAGTAATGGACCTGTTATTTAATTTTTTCCTTAAATATTATCATCAGATTTCATTGGCTGTTCTTGAAATTTATACCTGGAGAGATATATATGAAATTTTTACATTAATCTAAATCTAAAAGTGTTCTTGCATCCAAAAGAACTTGTAGTTTCCCTTCAGTTGTTTCATGACATAATTCACTCTCTAAAATGATCATCTTCTTAAATCCTAGCTAAAAATCTTGCTTCTCCTGGGAAGCTGCTGCTTAGCACAGCAGCTCAGCGTGATTTCTATCTCCTCACCATGTACTTTTTTTGTGGTTGCCTTATAATAATAATGGCAGAAGGAATAGAAAAGTAGTCATACTGGGATCTGCCAATAGTAATTTTTTAAGCACTTGGTATATGTGAAACATTGTGGTATGTTACCAAGATTATTTTATCCTCTCTATTGCCCTGTGAGATATTTATTATTATCCCCACTTTTAAAATAGGAAACTAAGGCTTAAAGAGGCCAGATAACCAGTAAATGTGCACATAATATTTGTGTACCTAATTTCTATGATAAAAGGGCACTTTCATTTATAAAAAAATAAAATCCAGAATTTCTCAAGTTGGCACTGAGAAGGTATCTCCCAATAGTGTGTTTGAAAAAATATTTAGACCATATTTTCTGAGAGATAACAATCCCTCAGGCCTCCCACTGCTGAAGAGACTGCTGTTTCTTCTTAACCGCTGGCCCATGTGTGTAAATAATTGTCACAGTATTATAGGTGAGACAGAATTACAACTTTCCAACAAGACTCTATGAAAATAGAGGATAATAAAATGGAAAATCATTGTATGGTTCTAATTACTCTAATTTCAAAGTCTGCTATGTCTTCGGTGTGTGATTCAGTTTAAGTATCTGTGTCTTCCTTCTGTGTGTTAGCTCACTTCTATGTGGCAATGACCATGTTTAATATATACCTAGACACTTTTGGGTCTGGTCCTGGAGTCAAATATTCAAAGAGGTTGGAGTCTCTACTCTTGGTTTTCTAGAGTCCACTTTCTTTTCAATTCCTATTTCTCATTGAGAGTCTTTCTTTTTCCTGGTGATTGATGCCAGGGGTGACTTTTTACTTTATGTGAGATCTGAGCTACCTACAGGTGTGGATTTTACCTTTAAGTCCTCTAAATGTTTACTGTATAAGAATATAACAGAACTTCAGCATTCATGTGTGTGTTAAGCATGTGTAAGAAAATGACCCTCATTACTACATCTCATTGACCAGTTTATCAGCTTACTGAAAATAGAAGTTGTCTTCTATATATATGCTTATATTCCCCATGATGCATTGTACGTGGCCTTTAAATTGGATGGATATAGATGGATATAGTAGATGGGTAATATTAAACTGTTTATTATGGATTTAAAGTGGAAGATTGAGCGTATGTTTTATTCCTTCTCTCCTTCTGAAATTGATTTAAATGACATGATAGAATGAAAGCATAAACCTACTAAGATAAAACCTACTAAGATAAAAGGAATGGGAGAACAGATAGCAACAACAAGATTTGAAGCTTAAAGTAGATAGATGAGCAATAAGTCACCTAGTCAACTTGAGAATGTTGAATTCTGAGACAGCATTGTAGAAAATACAGAACTAACCTAGGATGGATCACACAACCCCTATAGGTTCAGGAAATGGTGCCAAGTACTTTGGAAGTATGCTGAGAGGGTTGAGGCTGGGTTGAAAATGAAAGTATTGGTTGAAAGTCTGTTTAAAAAGCAACGAGACCAAATTAAACATAGGCCTAGCAATTTTCACTCCTACACATGTCGCCAGAAAAATTGAAAACAGGTATTCAACCAAAATGCTTGTATGCAAGTGCTTATAGCAGCATTATTTACAATAGCTAAAAGTTGGAAACAACTCACATGATGAAAGAATAAACAAAATGTGGTACAGCCATACAATAGAATATCATTCAGCCATAAAGAGAATGAAGTACTGGTACATGCTACAACACCGTGTGAACCTCAAAAATGTCATGCCAACATAAGTAAAAAAAGCCAATCCCAAAAGACCACATAGTGTATGGTTATATGAAATGTGCAGAATAGACAAATCTGTAGAGATTGAAAACTGACTGGAGGTTGTCAGGGACTGGGGAGAGACAGGAGTGGAGAGTGACTGCTTAATGGGTACAGGGTTTTCTTTTGGCATAATGAAAATGTTTTGGAACTTGATAGAGGTGGTGAGGCACAATATTGCAAGTATCCTAAGTACTACTGATTTCTGTACTTTAAAATAGTTAATTATATGTTACAAGAATTTCACCTCAATAAAATAACAACAGCAATTAACATCCCCTTCCACAACAGTTGAGGAACTGTCTTTTCACTACCTTTGCAGAAGACTGGGGATTTGTTCTCTGGAGAGGGTTAAACAGAAGGATTCTACAAAGGAGGACACAGCTTACAAATGAGAGTGGGGATGCTACTGAAGTAAAGGGGAGTTGAGGAAATATTTACATGCAGTTGTAGAGATCTTAGAGAGGAATAAATCTATGCAGATAAGAGGACTCTGCCAATACAAGAGACAACATTGAAGAAACTTGAGATTAGAGGTACCACAAAGAAATGGCCACAGCACCCAAAGTAAAGCCATAGTTGACAAGCCTTAACCACTGGGCAAAGCACTTAATGTCATTGTTTTAGCATCCTGCCCCTGGTGGACAGTCAAAGGTCACCTAACATGTAATGAAAACTTATACTATTAATATTAAAAACAGATGCCAAAATACACTAGGGAAGAAAAAAAACTACTTGGAGGAAATAGAGATGATGAAGACAGAAGAAAAAGTTTAACATTCTCAAAGAAATAAAAAATATTTTATTTATTTAGAGATATATTTACATAAAATAAAAGTCACCCTTTTTAGGTACATCATCTATGAATTTTGAAAAGTTTACACTAGTTGGGTAACCTTCAGTCTACCTCCATTACAGTGAGGATACAGAAAATTTTTTTCAGTTCAACATATTTCTCAGCTTCTTGTTCAAAAATGTAATTATTACTTAGAGGGTCAAGATTATAATAGATTTGCATCAAGACTGCTAAAACTACATTTTAATAAACATTATAGTGAAAAAATTCTAATTTGGAGTTGTTGGCTGAAAAAGACAACATGGGGGAATTTTGCTTATTTCCCTCTGTTCCTGTCTGACGTCAAGGGGAAGGATAAAATGAGATGAATATTGGACTTTAAAAATACAGATGTCTAATATTGCTAGATAACAGGATGAGACAAATTTTAAAGAGAGTACAGTTCACTATAGTCTTTTAAGCAAATAAATTGATTTGCTCCAGAAGCTTTAGGATTCTAGATATTTCATAGAATTGAAAGGCCAAAACCCATGACATTCTTTTTCTTTGGATATAAGACATATTATGAGTGAAGAGAAATGTTGCTTTCAAGGTTACTGTATGTGGGCATGCAAGTTATATACTCAACCACTTACCCATAGGAAGTAGCTCTGGTTGCATGTCTTTTAGGATGATAATCTTTACTTAGTCTGGGATCCCTTCCCAACTTTTGGCATATCAAGTGTAATTTTTTTCTCTAATGCTTAACTTTTTGTATTATTATCCCATATTAATTGTCTTCCTCTATACATTGAGCAATGTTACCATTTAATAAATTAGCATTTATTTAAAAAACCTCTAAAATCCTTATATGTACTTTATGTTCTCATTTCATTGGTCTATGTAGCCTACCACAATGCAACTCTTAATTTCTGTGGCTTATAATATGCCTTGCTTTAATTTTTTTAAATTGCATTTTTCATAGTATTTCTTTTTTTTTGCAAATGAACTTTAAAGCCATTTAATAAATACAGTTGACCCTCTGCATGTGCCCACAGATTCAACCGTGGATTGAAAGTATTTAAAAAAAAATACAACAATAAAAAATATAGATTTGAAAATATAATATAACAATTATTAACATAGCATTTACATTGTATTAGGTATTATAAGTAACCTATAGGTGATTTAAAGTATATGGCAGGGTGTGTGTAGGTTCTATGCAAATAGTACTCCATTTTATATAAAGTACTTGAGCATCCACAGATTTTGGTGTCTGCAGTGATCCTGGAACCAATCACCCAAGGATACAGGATGACTGTATTTGTAAAAGTCTGTAGTATATAGAGTGAAATTCTGTAAAATTTCCACTTTCATCCCTGTTCTGCATGTTTTATTTTTATTATTCATGGGTTGTTTATATATATATGTGTGTGTGTGTGTGTGTGTGTGTGTGTTTAACATTGTGAATAGGTTTTTATCCATGAATCGATTGTTTTATTGTTTTTATTACATTTTAATTTCATCATACTATACATAAGATCTCTGTAATTTATTAACGTATAACTACAAGTATGTACCCTTTCACCAGCATCTCCTCATTCTCTCCACTCCCCAACTCCTGTGTTATTGGTTTGATAGCATATGGTAGAAGCATCAGTTTTTGTTTGTGTGTCTTGAAACTACCCAACTAATTGGAATCTTGTTAGTTCTGATATTTTTTCATTTGATTTGCTTAGGTTTTCTAGGTAGATAATCATATGTAAATAATGTCATTTCAATATTTATATCTTCCCTTTTTGTCAAGTTGCATCAACTGGAGTTTTCTGAACAATGGTGAATAGTAGTGAAACAGCAAACTATTGTCATTATATGTGGGCAAAATAGTATTTGGCATACATTTGGACATACTACATTTTAAAAAACAATAGCTTTGTTGAGATAGAATTTACATAACATAACATTTACCCTTTTAAAGTGTACAGGTCAGTGTTTTCTAGTATAGTTAGAGCTGTGCAACTATCACCACCGTCTAGTTTTATAACTTCATCCCAAAAAGAAGCCCATACCCATTAGCAATCACTTCCATTACTGTCTTCACTCACCACCCAAACTCCTGGCAAACATGAATGTACTTTCTCTCTGTATGGATTTTCCTGTTCTGGACAGTTCATATAAAAGAAATCATACAATATGTGGTCTTTGTGACTGGCTTCTTTCACTTAAGCGTAATGTTTTCAAGATTCCACATGCTGTAGCATGTATCAGCCCTTTATTTCTTTTTATTGCCAAATAACATTCTATTGTATGGGTATACAACATTTTGTTTAGTCATCAGTTGATGGTTTTTTTTTTTTTTTTTTTTTAACATTTTTGGCTATTACGAATAAGGCTGCTATGAAAATTCATGAATAACATTTTATATGGACATAATGTTTCCATTTCTCTTGAGCGTATACCTGAGAATAAAAAGTGGGACGCGTGTAACTATGTTTAACATTTTCCAGAAATCTTTTTGACTTCTATTACTTTGCTGTCCTCATCACTTATTCTCTGCCTCTTTTTTTACTTCCTCCTTTTCTTCTTTGTCTCAAAATGTGACGTTCCCTAAGTTTGGGCCATAACTCTTCCTCCCTCTTAATTATCTTTATCAGCAATTCATTAGACTCCCTTTTCCTGAGCTATCTCCCTCTTACTTTCAAGAATCTATTGTCGGCTTGATCATTCTCAACCTAGAGCTCTGCATTATTACTGTCTACTAAACAACTCATTCTTGATTATCTTGCCGGCAGGAAAGTAGCGCCATCTCTCTCTAAAGCCTGGATATAGGAGTTATAAAAGTGTTGTATGACATTTTTGTTTTCTCAGTGCATACGAAAGTTATGTTTACACTATAGTGTGTTAAGAATCTAATGGCATTATATCTCAAAAAAATATGTACACACCTTAATTTGAAAATATTGTTAAAAATGCTAATGATCATCTGAGCCTTCAGCAGTTCACAATCTTTTTGCTGGTGGAGGGTCTCGCCTTGATGTTGGTGGTTGCTGACCGGAGTGGTGGTTACTGAAGGCTGAGATGTGGTGGCAGTTTCTTAATATAAGACAATAATGAAGTCTGCTGCATCAGTGGACTCTCCTCTCACAAAAGGTTTCTCTGTAGCATGTGATGCTGTTTGGTAGCATTTTACATTCAGTAGAACTTTATTTAAAATTGAAGTCCATGTTATCCATTCCTGCTGCTGCTGCTTTATCAACAAAGTTTATGTAATATTTGATATCTTTTGTCATTTCCACAATGTTCATATAGCATCTTCACCAGGAATAGATTCCACATCAAGAAGCCACTTTCTTTGCTTATCCCTAAGAAAGCAGCTCCTCATTATGTCAAGTTTGATTGTGAGATTGCAGCAATTCAGTTACATCTTCAGGGTCCACTTCTAATTCTAGTTTTCTTGCTATTTCCACCACGTGTGAAGTGGCTTTCTCCACCAAAGTATTGAATCTCTCAAAGTCATCCATGAGAGTTGAAATCAGCCTCCTCCAAACTCTGGTTAATGTTGACATTTTGCCCTCCTCCCATGAATTATGAATGTTATTAATAGCATCTGGAATGGTAAATCCTTTTCCAAAAATTTTCAACATACTTTGCCCAGATCCTCAGAGAAATCACCATCTATGGTAGCTATAGCCTTACAAAATGTATTAAAAAATAAGACTTGAAAGTCAAAATTACTCCATGACCCATGGTATACAGAATGGATGTTGTGTTACTAGGCATGAAAACAGTATTAATCTTGTACACCTCCATCAGAGCTCTTGAATGACAGGTGCATTGTCAATGAGCACTAATATTTTGTAAGGAATCTTTTTTTCTGAGCAGTAGGTCTCCACGGTGAGCTTAAAATATTCAGTAAGCCATGCTGTAAACATATGTGCCATCATGCAAGCTTTGTCGTTTCATTGATAGAGCACAGGCAGTGGACTCTCCTGTCACAAAAGGTTTATCTGTAGCATGTGATGCTACATAATCTAGCATAATTCTTAAGAACCCAGGGATTTTCAAAATGGCAAATGAGCCTTGACTTCAACTTAGAGTCACCAGCTGCATTCCCCTCTGATAAAATGAGTCAGGCTGTCTTTTGAATCTTTGAAGCCAGGCATTGACTTCTCCTCTCTAGCTATGAAAGTCCTAAATGAAATGGCATCTTCTTCCATGAGAAAGCTATTTTGTTTACATTGACAATCTGCTGTTTATTGTAGCCACCTTCATTATGATCTTAACTAGATCTTCTGGATAACTTGCTGCCGCTTCTATATCAGCAATTGCTGTTTCATCTTGTACTTTTATGTTAGGAAGATGGCTTCTTTCCTTAACCCTCACAAACCAGCCTTTGCTGTCTTCAAACTTTTCTTTTGCAGCTTCCTCACCTCTCTCAGCTTTCACGGAATTGAAGAGAGTTAGGACCTTGCTCAGGATTACACTTTGGCTTAAGGGAATGTTGTGGCTGGTTTAATCACTCAAACTTTCTCCATATCAGCAAAAAGTTGTTTTGCTTCCTTATCATTTGTGTGTTCACTGGAGTCACACTTTTAATTTCCTTCAAAAACTCTTCCTTTGCATTCACCACTTTGCTAACTGGCCCAAGAGGGCCACCTTTCAGCCTTTCTCAGCTTTCAACATGTCTTTTCAATAAGCTTAATTATTTCTAGCTTTTGATTTAAAGTAAGAGACATGCGACTCTTCCTTTTACTTGAACTCTTAGAGGTCATTGTAGGGTTATTTATTGGCCTAATTTCAATACCATTGTGTCTCAGGGAATAGGGAGGCCCCAGGAGAGGGAGAGAGGGGAATAGCCACTTGGTGGAGCAGTCAGAACACACACATCATTTATTGATTAAGTTTGTTACCTTATAGGTGTGGTTCGTGATGTTCTAAAACAATTACAATAGTGATATCAAAGATCATTGGTCACAGATTACCATAACAAATATAATTTAATTTTGAAATATTGCTGAGAGTTACCAGAATGTAACACAGTGACCAGAAGTGTGCCCATGCTGTTGGAAAAATGGTGCCAATAGACTTGCCCAACTCAGGGTTGCCACAAATTTTCAATTTGTAAGAAATGCAGTGTCTGAGAAGCACAATAAAATGAAATGCAATACAATGAGGTATCCATGTATTCTTAAATTCTTGACTTGGTTTACTGTTGTGCGGGCTTTTCTTGTTGTTTTTACTCAAAAGAATATAGGCAATGTATACGTGTTGAAAATCATTCTTTCTTTTAAATGTTACATTTACATTACACATTTAAATGTTAGGCTAAAGAAATAATACTTGCTTTAGAGAAATTCAAGCATATCTCTACTTTAAATCTGTAATAATGAATGTGGTTATTAGAGGAAAGCATTTCTCCTATCACCTTCAGTGCTTGCACTAACTAACCTTTTGTAATTGATTTCTTTAAATAATAAAGATGTATGTGAAGGCTTGGAATCCCTATCTCTTCTGGGAGAGAAATAGATTGTATAACACCAGCTCAATGTTCTCTAAGCTTGCTTTGCAAGGAGCTATATGTCACTATATGTTAGATGTAGTAATAAAGGATATGAAAAAAACTTGAATGATCATGCGTTGAACTTGATGTTCACAGTAGATAAGTAGATCTTATGTCTGATTAGAGAAGTGGTACAAATCGGTGACTGGAGAATCTGAGAGTCACTTGCAAGAGATGACTTTTGTTTCCAGACCTTGAACAGCTTAACATGGAAACAGGCACAGGATTTTCCTTGATGGTCTTAATATTTTCACTTAATGAATTTATATTTCATCCAACCTGTATGAGAAGGTGACACTGATCAGCTTCCATGTGTTTTGAAAATGGAAGCAGTTCATGTAGAAAGACTCAACGTAAATATGCTACTGGAGAGGGAGGTTACCTTTAGAACTATTCGTAAGAGTTGTAATATCTTTTTTTCTAGCTAACTCTATCTTATAAATGAAAGATGTGAATTTTTATTGATATTTGGTAAAAAAATGACAATAAATGACGATCAAGTAAAATCGTGACACAGTTAAAGGAATGTTTGAAATTAACTCTAAAGTTTCTTGAGCATGGATTGTAATGGTCAAGAAAGGGATGTAATTAGAACTATGGTGTGTTAAGAGACAAGCAGTTGGGACAGAAGGAGATCACTTGCCAGGGCAATCTTGCAGTCATATTCAAGGCCACATGAGTATATTCATTAGCCAAGTAGCTTGATCTCTGGTTGCATTAAGATATGATTCCGCTGGGTGCAGTAGCTCATGCCTGTAATCCCAACACTTTGGAAGGGTGAGGCAAGAGGATTGCTTGAGCCCAGGAATTCAAAGCTTCAGTGAACTGTGATGGCACCACTGTAGTCTATCCAGGGCAACAGAGTGAGACCCTATCTCTAAAAAAAGGGAACTTTAAAAAAGGAGGTAATTATATCATTTGTTCATTATTTGGGGGACCTAGTTCTAATAAGCATATTTGACATATAAAAATATCATATTTGTAATGATGCAGAATTATTTAAAACAAGATTTTGCTTGCTCTGTGAAGCATGAGGTATCCTATTATGCTTTACATAAAGAATGAATAGGTAATCTTGTAAGTATAGGGAATAAACGTTTTATTTGTTTTTCTAAATCTATAATCCTGTCAAACTACTTGTGTTCAAGAATGCTTAGGAATTCTGATGACATAATTCATCATGAAAGTTTGCATTTACTTTTTGTGTGTGGGGAAAAGAGAACTTTGAAACTTAGCTAAATTGTTGGCCTTTTTAGAGGGATGATGAGGAGGGACAGGATTAAGTACTTAAATTATGAGGAACTAATGTAAGTAATTATTAGGTACTGCTTTTCACATTAAGTCATACTTGTTTTCTGATTCTATTTTTTCAGTTTCCATAGCAAGGCGTGTACAAGATCCATTAGCTGAGCTAGTGAAAATTGAGCCGAAGCACATTGGAGTTGGAATGTATCAGGTAAAGCAATGTGGATCATTTAATTTATGAAGTCCATCAATACAAGGAGCAGTACTCAAACCTGGCATAGTAATTAAGTGTCTATGGGAGTAGATTCCCATTTTCAAGGTTATACAGTTTGTGGGAAGTAGGAGTTTTAAGTCATCAGGGAAGGAGGGAATTATTTTTGTCATCGTTGTTCTGGTGTTAATGATTTTGATTAAGACTTAGAATTGACTGTGGTCAGATTTAAAGACTATGAAAACACTGGATGAAACTAATAACTAATTTGGAGAGAGAGCCTCTTCTTTTAACATTATTATAAAAGTGGAGGTGCTACAGGGACATGTTGGCTCTTTGTGTAAACCGGTATGAACTATTGATCTTTATTGACCTTTCAAGGAAATGTTTTTGGTACCTTCTCTGTCTTGTTTTTTTCCTGTATTTCCCATTCCTACTTGATTATTATAGTTCGTTTTTGGTCGTTACCCAAAATAGTCTAAAACCATTCCGTTGATTAAGTTTGTTACCTTACATGGGTGCAGTTCGTGGCATTCTAAAATAATTACAATAGTGATATCGTGCATTGATCTTGATGTTCACAGTAGTAAGTAGATCTTATGTGTGATTAGAGAAGTGGTAGGTAAT
Source organism: Mandrillus leucophaeus (assembly GCF_000951045.1). Taxonomy (NCBI): domain Eukaryota; kingdom Metazoa; phylum Chordata; class Mammalia; order Primates; family Cercopithecidae; genus Mandrillus; species Mandrillus leucophaeus. Next base: position 142,978 of record NW_012101541.1, on the reverse strand, counting down.
AGTAGTACTCATTTTTGTTGTTACTGTATTTTTAATTCTTGAGGTTGTATGTGTTCATTGGACAATTCAAGACAGCACTAAACGTTGGCAGAGTGAATTTATGGTGATAGCAAAATGGTACGTGGGGCTTAAGTTGTCTCCAGAAGGTTTGGGTCAAATTGTTTTCCTCTTTGTCAAAAGCTGTTAATTGTGAAATAGAGTATTTCCTTCTGTATAATTTTTATGGGATTTGAATGATAGGTACTATACTACACTTTTTCTAAAGAAATATATCATATCATGGATTTTGTGACTACTAGATATGGAAGACACCTTAGAATTCGTGTAACCCTACCCTCCTCATTTGATAGAAAAAGAGTCTGTGTCCTGGAGTACTTAAGACATTTACCCAAGATCACATGGTAGCAAAGCTTGGATTAACCTGTCATATATTGAGATTCAACTGGGAATATTTCCATTTTATAGCAAGTTGGACTAAGGCATTCAGACTTTTAACTGGACTTACTCATTTCAGAAAGATAGTTGGTAAAGGGACTGATCTAGCTACAGGTAGATAGAAATGACTGTTATCTAAAGAGTACAACTGGCTACATGCAGTGGCTCATGCCTATAATCCTAGCACTTTGGGAGGCCAAGGCAGGTGGATCACTGGAGGTCAAGAGTTTGAGACCAGCCTGGCCAACATAACGAAACTCTATCTCTACTAAAAATACAAACATTAGCCAGGTATGGTGGCGTTTACCTGTAGTCCCAGCTACATGGAAGGCTGAGGCAGGAGAATCACTTGAACCCAGGACGCAGAGGTTGCAGTGAGCCAAGATTGCGCCACAGGACTCTAGCCTGGTGACAGAGCGAGACTCCATCTTGAAAAAGAAAAAGTACAACTATAACAGTTTTGTGATACAGGTGTTATAATGAAGAGGAATTATATTCATTCAAGATAAAGTTATGGAGCATCTTGGCAAGGTAGTGGAATAAAGAGAAGCTTCCAAATTTATGAAACCTGGGCAGGCTAATAAGCTACTGACTTCAAAGAGATCTTTAAATAAATAGTGGAGACTTAACCTCCAGATTGGGATTCAGAGATAACATTTAATGTGAAAGACTTCGGAATTCATTTTAACAGCAGTGAGAAGTAATAGAAGAGTTTTAAGCAAGGGGAGGTGACATAATCTGATTTATATTTTTAAGCATTGGCTCTGGCTGATCTGGGAAGAGTGACTTAGGAAGAAGAGAAGCAATAGGAACAACTAGGAGGTTCTTGTACTGGCCCAGGTGACAAATAATAGTGCTTGGACAAAGTTAATGGCAGTGAAGATGGAAAGAAGTCAAGTCTATTTTGTCAGGTCTATGTGGTAATAAGTGAGGGAAAAGGAATTATGAAGAATTTGCTCCAAGGGTTCTGATATATAGATGATGCTTGAGTAGAGCAGGTTTGGTGGATTAAAATCAGTAATTCAGTTTTAGACATGTTAAGCTTGAGATGCCTTTAAGAAATTCAAGGAAAGATGTCAAATAGGAGTTGGATATACGAGTCTGACATTTAAAAAAATAGCTGTATTAGCATTGGACTACTCACTGTTCAGCAAATAATGAAACTAAGAACGTGATCAAGATGGTAGGCTGAATTAATGCTTTTCTTTAATTACACTACCATCATCAGCTGCATATTCCCAACTCCTAATTCCATGCATTGACAGAAAAGGTGTACATGTGTACCTATATAAATATATATTTATTCGAATAAATTGATAACGGCATGGGAAAACAAGAAAGGGTCCCTCCCATTAGTGGATGGAAATCTCAGGAATTCCTTACAGATACTAAGCATGAGGAATCACACCCACGGAGAAATAAAACCTGGTGGAGTCACAGTTCAAAACATATACAGATCATTGTGTATCAGTGTGTTCTGGAGGTAGGTGCAGTTCCAGGTAGAGCCAAACTAGTCAGATTCAAATAGTGGGGAGAAGGTCTGAAGTATTAGATAAGGAGATACATATAGAGAAGCTAGGCCTGTAGTAACCTCCTCTGCCAATATACTCTGAATCCAAGCTAAAGCAATGACCTTAACATAGGCCAGAGAGGCTGGGAGATACCTCAAGATACCTTCGATTGTCAGGAAGCTCAAGGAGCCTCTTCCTGAGAAGACAAATTCCTGCCATGTACATGACACCTGGCATGATGTCCCACATTTCTCACGTTATCACTGGAGGTGAGGAATAGTAAACAGAAACAGCATACATAGACAGACAGTTAGGGACTCTGAAATGATCTCACTACCAAGAATGATTAAACATTTGAGGAAAACCTATGGTAGACAAATGAGGCACCAAACTTAATAAACAAAAGGCAATACCCAGTGAGACAATGAATAGGTAAGAGAGACTTTGAAATAAGTGAAAGTAAGATTCACAGAGAGAAAAGAGAGATTATTGCATTTATAAAGAACATATGTATTAAAATGAATGCAAACCTATCAAATATCTTAGAATTTAAGAATGTAATTACCAGGATTAAAATGCCTAATTGGACTAAATAGAGTGGACACAGTTAAAAGCAAATTAATGAATTGTAAGATTGAGTTCCTTCAGAATACAGTTTTGAACTGAAAACGGTGGAAAGCATGAACAAAAGTCACATGATATAGAAGACATTCTAAACCTTCAGTGTTCATCTGATGTAAAATTGAAGTAGTATGGAGTTATAATCACAGAAGTAATAGAAGGAAATTTTCCCAAACTGAAGACAGACAAGTCTTCTGAAAACACCTTATGAGGGCAGAAGTAAAGAATAACAAAAGGCCTACACTAAATGCTTGCTTATGAAATTTCAGAATACGTGATAAAGAGGAACTGACAAAGTATTCAGAGAGCAAACATAGTTTATCTGCAAAGGAAAGAATGAGATTGACATCAGGCCTATTATTGATAAAAAATAAATGATAGAAGATAGAATGCAGTAATTGTGAAGTTGTGGGAAAAAAACATTTTGAACTTATAATTCTAAATGAGGCAAACCATCAATTCAGTGTGAGTGGAAAATAAAAACAATTTTGAACCTTCTCTGATTGTTTCACACCTTCTTTGAAAGAATTTATAGAAGTACTCCCTTCCCAAAAGCAGGGGAGTGTCCAAAGAAGGGAAAGACATGACATGGGAAACATGTACACACGGTAAAATGTATAGTTGAGCCTGATACTTTTTAAAATCTATAATGTTAATCTTTAAATATTTAAGTCTGGATCAGATCAGTTCAACATGAGAGAGTGGAAGAAAAAGAAATGATAAAAAGTATTAAGATTCTTTTTCAGGAAAAAGATTCAGATATAAATTAACTCTAGAATTTGATTAAAAATGTAACCTGAAACATATGAAGAACAACCACAAATAAGATAGTTAATATAAATCATGAGAGTAAAATGTAAAAAGTTTATAATTTCATCCAAAGGTAGAGAAGAGAAAATAAGAAAGTATAGGAAATAAACAATAAAATATAAGGAGATAGGAATAAGTAATAGGTATTTAAAAGTGAATGGGCTAACTTCTCCTATTAATAGAATTTCAGACTTTACAAAATAAAGCACAGCTTTAAGTTATATATGTGCAAGAGACACTCCTAAAGAAAAAAACAGCCTTGATATTAAAGGTTTGGATTAAAATGTTCCACTTAAATGAAAAAGACAGCCATAGTGGTATTGACATTAGACAAAATAGAACTTAAGGCAAAATCATTAAATAGGAAAAAGAAAGATATTTCATATTAATAATAGTCTTCCAAGAAAATATAAGTGCCCTGAGCAATCTGTTACCTAACAGCATAGCTTCAAGAAATATGCATATTACTAACTTTTCTAAAAATTAGATGAGACAAATTCACTGTTTTTGCAGGAGTCTTAGTAGACCATACCATATTAATATATACATTTTAAAAACAGCTTGAAGCTAGGCATGGTGACACACACCTGGCCTTAGCTACTTAAGATGCTGAGGCAGGCGATCATTTGAGCCCAGGAGTTTAAGGCGATAGTGAGCAATGATCATGCCTGTGCATAACCACTGCACTCCAGCCTGGATGACATAGTGAGACATTCATCTCTTAAAAAGACGAAGAAACCCAGCTTTATTGATATGTGCATAATTGCACGTATACAATTCATTCATTTAAAATGTACAAGTCAATGATTTTTTTAGTATAGTCATAGAGTTGTGAAAATAGAACATTTTCATCACCCCAAAAAGAAACTCATTCATTAGCAGTCATTCTCCATTGTCCTTTCTTTGCCAGCCCTAGACAACACTAATCTATTTTCCTCTAGATACTTCATATACATGAAATCATACAATAAGTGAGTTTTTATGATTGACTTCTTTCCTCATAATGTTTTCAGAGGTGGTCTGCATTGCAGTATGTATCAGTACTTCATTCTTTTTTTATGGCTAAGTAGTATTCCATTGTGTGTATATGTGTGTGTGAGATATTTTGTTCATTCATCAGTTGTTAGACTTTTTGATTGTTTTTACCTTTCAACTATTATAAATAATGCTGCTGTGAACATTTTCGTTTCTATGTATGTTTTTATTTCTCTTGGATGTATACCTCAGAGTGGATTTGCTGGGTCATTTATTAACACATAATTTTAAAGCCATGTCATGAATTAGGAAAATTATTTGCCACAAATGTATATGTGATAACTACATATTTTATGATTAAGGTTTTGTTTTATTTTTTATTTATATACATTTGTAGTTGGTTTATATAAAATATTTACATAAAATATGTAAAGAGCCACTGCATACCATTTACTGTGGAAGATATACAAATTTCTCTCTATCAAAAAAACCCAAATTTTAAAAGCTGTTATTATTTCAACCAAACAATTAAGTAAAGTTGTAATAAGATGAAAAAATCTGTGCAAGTCAGAAGGATACAGTGAGGTGAACATTTATATACACTGCTGGTAGAAGTCTAAATTACTGTTTCTAGCAAATAGTTAATATCTATTAAAATGCACTTGTAAAAATTCATTTCTTTTAGTTCTCCCTTTAGCTAGTTCTAAGACAATAAGAACTGCTGATAAGATTCATACATAAGTTTGCTGTAATAGCAAAATATTAGAAGCAACTATAATAGCAAAATAGTTTTTAAAATTATGGTATGAGTTGAAATATACAACTATTTAAAACAGGCTTTCAAGGAAGATTTAATAACGTGAGAAATTGCTCTTGACATAATATTTTAAAATTTCAACAAAGTGGTTGATGCAGAATAAAAACAATTTGCCGGGTGCGGTGGCTCACGTCTGTAATCCCAGCACTTTGGGAGGCTGAGGCAGGTGGATCACGAGGTCAGGAGATCGAGACCATCCTGGCTAACAAGGTGAAACCCCATCTCTACTAAAAAATACAAAAAAAAAATTTAGCCGGGCGTGATGGCGGGGCTTGTAGTCCCAGCTACTCTGGAGGCTGAGGCAGGAGAATGGCGTGAACCCAGGAGGCGGAGCTTGCAGTGAGCAGAGATCGCGCCACTGCACTCCAGCCTGGGCAACAGAGCGAGACTCCGTCTCAAAAAGAAAAATAAATAAATAAAGAAAGAAAACCAATTTGTGTTTTAAAAATGTAGGCATGCGTTTACATTGAAGAAAAAAACTCAGCAGGTGACTGATACTTATTCTTCGGTTGATGTGATTTTTTTTTTTCACTTTTTGTTTTTCAGACTTCCTATAGTGAATATGTATTAGGAAAAATTTGTTGTGAAATGTGTAGCCATTACCATAGATTTCCCTTACAACCAGGGTGGGACTGAATTTATTTTTAATCTGGACTTCTAAGTACTTTCAGTGTAAACTTAATACTTATTTTCATTTTGATTTAAGATATGAGTAGATGGACAGACACTGCTGATTTAAAAAATGAAAGCTGTTCAAAGAGAGAATGTTAAATAGATGAAATAATAGAAGCTATAATATTATTTCAATAGAAACTAAAATACTTTTGGTTTAATAACAGCTAAAATGCTAAAGGCAGCGTTCCAATCCTTGTCTTAGAAAATGGGGAGAGGTGATTTTAAAAACACATGCCTGTCATTATTTCTGGAGAGAGAGGCAGCCAGTGTGGTCAAATGACAACATATCCCTAACTGACCCCTAAAGACTTTGCTGGAAAGTGGCTTGGTGTTACTCCCAAGAAAACACTCCAGAGTGAGAGCAGGATGATGCAGGGTTGGCTCTGTTGAGTTCTCTGGGACGTGGGGAATGGTGGTTTAGCTTGGCCTTGTCATATCCTGAAAGCACAACTTAAATACACTGGATTTACTTGATATTTTTTTCTTCTTTGGACTGTGTTTTAGATATTTTCATGCTCATTAACACCTCCATTTGGTAATGAACACACACAGTAAAGTAGGAAAGACTCAGAACAGTGCTCTTTCCTCCTTTTGTGCCTCTCTGTTAGATCATTTGATGATGATAGAGAATGAAATGGTTGGCCAAAATAAGTTTTTGGAACTCTTATTGGATTATATATCCAGCCATCTTTATTCTTCATTATTGTGGATAATGAATAGTTACTGTAAAAGGAAAATCATCTTCCCAGCGGAAATTTTTCACGGTAAAACCTCAAAGGTGGGAATTTGCATTTTCTTTCATTCCTGCTCTGTGGGATCAATTCTATGTAAAAACAAATCAAAAAAATAAAAAACAACTTAAACTGTTTTATAGTCAACATGTAGAGATTATTAAATGGAGTTTTAGTTTAGGTCTGAATAAAGTAAGGTTTCTCGTCTGTTCTACAGTGTTTGCTCAAATCTTTTAAAACATGTTAATTCCTTAATTATCATTGTATAGTGGGATACAGAAGAGAGTCTGTCCCATGCCCAGTCACCTAGGTGACTTTTGTCTGGATTTTTGCCCCATACACAAAAGCAGTATTTTGAAATAGAGAAAACACAAAGGTGAAACAGAGGAAATTGTTCTAAAACTGAGGCATTATTTACACAGCTGAATTCTCTGCCAAAATGGTTTTGCAATCTTGTCCCTTGACTCTAAGGCCCAGGATATGGGCTGTACTGAATCTTTGCTTTACAGGGTATTATAAGTGAAATTCAGAGTTAGCCTTGCAATTCCGATATTGCATTCACTTGTGACAAAGCAGAGACCTAACTGAAGGAAAACAAGTAATTGACCTTGACTAGGTGTATGAACCCATCTCATGTGTTAGAATTTGCTATTTATTCCTTAAATTTCAAGTTTTAAAATTTCTTTTCTGGGTATTTTTCGCTTCAGGATGAATTATGCTTCCTATGTTGAAATATTAGCTTTAGTTTTCTCAAGTTCCTAGAAATCACCAACAATGTAATAAGCCATATATATACACACATAACCTAGTGTAACACCATTACTTATCTTTAAAAGAAATGTGAAATGATAGCGTGATTTGAAGAACCTTTTACCAATAATGCCTTAAATTATTAAAATGACATATCTAATTTCCTTTATCTTTTGTTTGCTTACTCTGTGTATGTCATTGACCTTGGCGGTGAAACTAGATCCATTTCAGTTTCAAGTTCACCTTCTAGTTTTCTAGTTTCATACGTTAGCACAAAAGTCACTGTTACAATTTCTAAAACTTTAAGGTACTTTCAGTGTTTAAAACTAATAATTATATGATCATTTAAAAAATTATATGACATTAAAAATACTATCATAAAGGAAAAGATTAGTAAATTCTACTGCGTTAGAATATAAAACATCTCTCCGTCAGAAAACAATATATTGACCATCCATAGACAGGGAGAAGTTATTATATTTACAACACATAAACTGTAAATGATACGGAATATATAAAGATTTCTTGGAAATCAAGACATGAAAAGACAGTTCCAGAGAAAAACAGGCAAAGGCTATGAATAGGCAATTCACAGAAGAGGAGATACAAAAGAATAATAAAGATAGGAAAAAAATTCTCTCTCTCACCATGAATGGAGGAAATGCACGCTAAAGCCATAAACCCTTCAGGCTGTTGTTAATAATTAGTCTGATAATTCAGATGTTAGCAAGCATGTGGAACACTTGGAATCTTTTACATTATTTGTAGCCGTATAAATTGGTGCCACCACTTTGGAGAGCAGTGGAAGTTAACAAAGTTGGAGATGAGAATTCTCTTCAACTCGACAATTCTGTTGCAAAATGTATATAGCCTAGAAAAATTCTCTGAAGTGAACATAAGAAGACATGCACAATAAATTCATTGAGACTGGGCATGGTTGCTCACACTTGTAATCCCAACACTTTGGGAGCCCAGGAGTTTGAGACCAGCCTGAGTGACATAGTGAGACCTCATCTCTACAAAAAAATAAAACAATTAGTTGAGCACGGTGGTGCACACCTGTAGTCCCAACTACTGGGGTGGCTGAGGTGGAAGGATCACTTGGGCCTGGAAGATCAAGGCTGCGGTGAGCTGTGATTACGCCACTGCACTCCAGCTGGGGCAACAGAGTGAGACCCTGTGTCAAAAAAAAAAAAAATTAATTGAAGCAATATTTATAGTAGTGAAAATTTGGAAATACTGTGCTCATCATCTGGAAACTGGAAAGATATACTAGTAAAGTCAAGACTGTGAAAGAGCAGACAGATAGACAGACAGACAGATAGATAGATAGAGCAGTGAAAATGACCCAGTTAGAGCTGCTAGATTAATACAGAGAAACCTCATAAGATGTAATGTTAAGAGAGAATGTAAGTTGCAGAATATGTACAGTATTATGGGACTGATAAAAAATTTAAAAATATAAAATATATAGTGTTTATGAATACCTATATATAGTAAGATTATAAAAATAAGCACAGAATTTAAGATGATAGTTTGGATGGGGCATTGAATGAGAGAAAAATGGGAACTAGGAGAGGTACGCCAGGAGTTTCAATCATATTTATAATATCTTATTTCTTAAACTGGTTGGTGTCTCTTATACTCTGTAACTTTTGTTACATATTTCATAAGTTTTTAAAAAGATGCAGGAAAGCTTGATCAAATGCTAAAGATGCTTTAACTTGGGAACTTTGGCTTTCAGTTGGTTTTAGTGTCTTCCCTATACATTGATGGATGTGTGTGTACGTGTGTATGTTACAGTGAGAATTTACTTATAATCAGAAAAAAGCTATTTTCATTGTTAGTGAAAATTTAAATATACATTTAATATTATAGGTCACCTTTCCCTTCATAATATTCTTAGAAATCTTTGTCAAGCCCCTAATGTTGCACGAAGTCAAATGCTTTGTAAGGCACAGTTTTGACACTATCTTAAAACATATCTTATCTCATAAATAGTAGGTTTTTCTTCTGTGAATTTTAAGAATTAAATAGTTATTTTTCCCCCATAGTCATTTTAGACAGACGTGGACTACGACAAACCTGTAGACTGCCAAATTTCTAGTGCTCATATACGGGGCAGAGTTGGGTAGAGCAGATGTTTAAGGAATTATGGTATATGTTACAACAATGGTACTGCCATTTAACTAGCATTTATCATTTACTGTTTTCTTTTCGCCACTACCTGCTTCCCTCACTCTTAAATTATTTAAATGAGAAACCTTAAGATTATGCAGGGGACTTTTTAAAAATACCTAGGCTACATCCCCAGAGATTATAGTTTAATTGGTCTGGGGGTGGGCCCCACATGTCAACAAGCCTCTTAAAATTCACTTGTGATTCATATGTACAACCAGGGCAGAGAATCACTAGTTCTCAAAATACAGTCACTAGACTAGCACCATCAATATCATCTCCAATTTGCTAGAAATGCACATTCTTTCACTTCCCTCCCAGACCTGTAGGATCAGAAATTCTGGGGGATTGGACCCTGTAATCTGTGTTTTATTGGCGTAGGTTTGAGAACCACTGGTCTCTAATGCTCCTCAAACTTGACTATGCTTATAAAATCCCTTTGTTAAAGATGCAAATTCTGATTCAGTTAACCTGGAGTGAGCAATGAGAGTCTGTGTTTCTTAGTAAGCACTCAGGTGGTAACTGTGCTGCTGGTCTGTTGTGATTAACAGGAGACCCTGCTGAAGGTCTCCTGGGCCCTCAGGCCTGTTGAATCAGAATCTGATTTTAACAAGATTTCTAGGTGTTTTGAATGCACATTGCAGTGTATGTAATGTAGGAGGAAAATTAGGACATGCCAGTATCTAAGGGTGAGAGTTTGAAGAAGCAAAAATCTGTATTGTAAAACACTGCCAAGATGAAATAGGAACAGAACTGAAAAATGTGTCTTTTGTGTTTAATTTTAAATGTTTCCTTTAAAGAAATTTTCCTTTTAAGTGAACTTACCCATTTAAAATGTTGATGATGACCATAAAAATAATTTCACTGGAGCGGTGGAGGCGGAAGTCAGAAAGAAGTAAATCCGGGACTGAATGAAGGGTAAGCTTTTGAGAGACAAGTGTATGCAAATGTTTAGGGAAGAGAATTATTTAAGGAGGTCAGGATTTGAAGGTGTTGAATGTCACTGGGAGGAGGTAGAAGTAGAGAATGAGAAGGTGAATATGCTGAAGAGGGAGGCAGCTGGTTGCCTGAGGAGATGGCATCCACAGGATGCCTCCAGGAATAGCCTAAGGAAGAAAATGGAGAGGAACTCCAGAGAGACTCCTGTGGGGTAGTAGGTGCCTGGGAAGAGATGGAAGATAGCAGGACTGTGAGGAGTTGTTCCCCTGCATTTCTTATCTTCTCTGTGAAGCAGGAACCTGCTCCCGGCTAACTGTCCCCTCAACACACACAAAAGAACAGCTAGTGTTAAGTGTCTGAAATCACAGTATTTATTTGCTTACTGTGTTTCTCTTCTAATGCAATAAAAGCCCTTATATGAGGGCAGGGTGTTTCCTCCTCTTGTATTTACAGCTCCCAGGACCTGGCACATGGTAGATACTCAGTAAGTATTTCTGATTGAATACATGGTAGATTATTGGTATAGTTGACCATTTATTGTATTTTTTTAAACTTTATTATAAACACACTATAAAATTTTGTAGCCTCTCCAAATTATTGTTGAAGTGGGATCAGAACTGAAAATGTGTCTATTGTGTTTAATTTTAAAACAATTCTTGTTCATTTAAAATAAAAAAAGTAACCTGGTCACAAATGTTCTTAGATCCAGGTGTTTTGAATGCACTGTAATGTAATGCACTGTAACATGCATTCAGAACACCTGGAAATCTTGTAAAAATCAAGGTTACATTAAAAAGTGTAGCCTTTCACTTAAATTTTTAAACCTGAACTGTTAACTGGTATTTTTAAAATGAAACTCCTTTGAAGAAAATATGTTGAAAATCATTGTTTTCCTTTCTAGTTTTCTTCCAGTCTTATACTTTGATCCTTAAAAGTGTTAAGTCCTTTATGTTCAAGGTAAGAATTTGTTCAGTTTTTTGTCCAGACAGGGACCTTGGTGTGTTCTTGCAGTCTGGATCATTTCCCAGCAGAATTTTGATAGTCACATTCGTGTGTGTGTGTGTGTGTGTGTGTGTGTGTGTGTATATACACACACACACATAAATGTATACTTGTGTATATAGTCAGCCCTTCATATCTGGGGCTTCCAAATTCAACTAATTACGGATTGAAAATATTGAGGGGAAAAAAAGGATAGTTGCATCTGTACTGAACATGTACAGACTTTTTTTCCTTGTCATTGTTGCCTAAACCATACAGTATAACAACTATTTAAATAGCCTTTACACTGTATTAGGTATTGTAAGTAATCTAGAGATGATTTAAAGTATACAGGAGGTTGTGCAGCATAGGTTAAATGCAAATACTACACCATTTTGTATCAGGGCCTTGAGTACCTATGGATTCGGATATCTGCAGGGAGTCCTAGAAAAAATCCCCCATGGATACCAAGGGATGACTGTGTGTGTGTGTGCGCGCGCGCGCGCGCGCACGTGCGTGCACAATTTCAACCATGACAGTTTCTTTTTAACAGAGTATTGGTACTCGATTGAGAATAGTTATGACAAATGTGTAAAGATGTTGGTAAAACCACTTTATTATTTCATAAATAGCCTTTTTTTCTTATTTTATTAGGTTGTATTTGGCATACAACTTACTTTTTATACTTTCGTATACATTTTTAGAGCTTTAGTGTTCAGACTTCAGTTTCCTGAAAATATTCTGTCTCATTTACACATTCTGTGATCTGGAACACTGATCCAGTCTCCAATTTTGTGTCTCAGCGTTTTTCTCTGTGTGAATTTCAAGCCCTTGGATTTAGTTTATAGTGAATGGCTGGCCTTGTGAAGGCCTTGTTAACATATTCAAAATGTAATCTGTCTCAAAGCTGAGGTAGTGACCAGAATAACCAATGCCACATTCTTTCCCTTCTTTGTGATAGAATGCTTTGTGTAATTCAGTGTATGGAGGTGACACTTACAGCTCTTTACTACTTGACCCTTTATAAGGACTGTTATTTCTTTATTGTATTTGCCATTTAACCAATGATCTGAGGACATGAAATGTCTTTTCAAAAGGTGCCTTAGAACATCGTTTTTCTGTGAATTGGTAAGCAAAAGGTTCTTGAAACCTAATGGGATAGGAGAGAGCTATCTTGCACACCTCATCTCCTTTCTGTTCTCTTTTGACTTGGATCTTTCTGTGGGAGTTCTGTATGTGAGCACCTGCTTGAAAGGTGTTTGATAATTTAGGGCCAGAGAGCATTAGAACAGCCATGTAGTTGAAGTGAGAATGCCTAAGGAAAGTGGAGAAGGAGTGCTATGGATGAAGGAACTAGAGTTCTTTAATTTAGCATACATCTCTTCATTTCTTTACCCCCTCCGCAATGCATGTTCTGTTTTTGGTGGAAGTAATCCTTACCAGGACACATCAGAGGAATGTTCTTTGATTATGGCTAAATCAGTAATTAGGACTTCTAATGTAAAGTATAATATCTTTATCCAAGAAAAATCTGTGTTACCATGGGATTCATCAGAATAGAATTTTTCCTTTAAAGTGAACTTATTCATCAAAATGTAAGTTATGGACATTCTTAGTAATTTTATCTTTGATACAGAGCCCTAAGGAAGTTTTTAGTATACTGGTTATGTGTGGATGCATATATTGGTGTGTGTGGATGCACAGTTTGTAGACTAAAAATAGTGCAATAAGATTACTCCAAAAATGTTTAATCCTTCATAAAGGTATTACTGCTTTGCTGAATTTTGGGATATAATGTATGGATATAATGTTTGGCACACTAAGAATCTTGGATGTAATGTTTAACTTTACTCAGGGAAAATACCATGTAATATAATAATGTTCACATTAGAAAAAATGTTGAGAACCCAAATATAAGATTGTGCTAGGTGATTATAGCAATTGAGAAGAGAAATAAAATGTATAAGTACTAGGGAGGCTACTTCTGAGAATTTCAAAACTGTATCCTGAATATCTGATACGTGTTATTTTTCAGGTATGTTGATTAACTCATTCCTTTATATGTGTGTGTTGGAGTGTGTGTTGATCATGATCTGTAAGAATAGCACAGGCTAATGTAATTGTCTGTAAGATTATCTTACATTTTGAATTTAAGGGGAAGACATCATTATTATAGGGACAGTAGGCATTAAATGCATAATCCTGTAGGAGGGCCTAAGATATAAGAGTTGAGGTGGGAAATAAACCCTGCCTGCAAATTGATTATAATGTGGTACAGAGACAGGAAGGATGGCCTTATTGAATTATGGTATGGATTCACTCATGGCAAAGTTCTCCACCCAATCTATCTTATGCTATAGACAGTTGTGTTACAGTGTCTTTCTTTCTGGCGATCATGGAAAGGAATTCTAATGGTAAAAGTCTGTAGTGAGGGAAAATTATATTGACAAGAGATATTTTCCCCCCCGGGTTATTCTCAATAATTACATATCATTACCAGGTAAGAAAAGTTACTTATCCTAGATTTGTGTAGAATGAAAATTGTTTATCAGTCCACAGAAATACATGTGTTGTCATTTTGAACAACTAACCTTAAAAAATCTATTTTTGGGTGGGACAGTGGGCAAGTTGGCTGCCTTCTTAGTGTACTTTTTTTTTTTTTTTTTTTTTTTTTTTTTTTTGAGACAGAGTCTCGCTCTGTTGCCTAGGCTGGAGTGCAGTGGTGCGATCTCGGCTCACTGCAAGCTCCACCTCCCGGGTTCATGCCATTCTCCTGCCTCAGTCTCCCAAGTAGCTGGGACTACAGGCACCTGCCACCACGCCCAGCTAATCTTTTTTTTTGGTATTTTTTTTAGTACAGACAGGATTTCACCATGTTCGCCAGGATGGTGTCGATCTCCTCTTAGTGTACTTTTAACTCTGCTGATATATTGTCTTTAATAATCTAGATCATGGCACCCAAACTGTTTATTGTACTGTATTATTAAAAAGTGTATATCCTTTTCAAATGCATAATTGAAAGGGAGAATTTTCTGACATATACAAGGCTTTTGTTTCATTATTTATTTGGAATACATGGGGCCAGAGGGTATGAATGCAGTTAGGTTTTGTTGGAAGGGGACTTGCAAAGACTGTTTGAGGCATGATGTGCAAGTGAGTGTTTTTAAATCTCAGAGGTGTGATTATGTCATAACAGCCATAACCTCTGGGCTTGCTTTATTACTTTTATTAAAACAAATCTGTATGAGGGCGCTATGTATATTTTGGTGATGAAGGAAATGAGGTGGTTAATTTATTATGTGAACAGCACTTTCAACTAACCACAGCGTGATTCACTGGGAGTGCAGTGAAAAAGCCTAACTCTGTAGAAATGACTGCATTTTGATTTGTGGACCTTAACTTTCAACACCACAACATGAAGTTTATCTACAAAATGATTCCCTTTTTTTCTATAGTGTTTTTGTACAATTTTAAATCTCTGTTTCTTTTCATTTCATTGTGGGAAAATAAGAACTTAGTAAATGAACTAAACAGCTCTCATCAGCAAACTAAAGAGAAAAAAGGGAGGAGGATCGACACATTAGGGCATTACGAAAGTGAGTAGCATCTTTATAGCTTCCAAATATCTCCCACATCTACCTCAGAAGAGGACTCCACAGAATAAGTCAATATTCTAAGCTCTCGATGAATGACGATAGCTATCTGAAGTCAAATAAGAGTCCGGGAAAATGAGGCACCTATTCTTCCCTTTTGTAGGATGCATTTTTAAGCAGATAGTGGAAAAGAAAATTAATCTCTTGCAAGACAATCTCTGAGATTTAAAAGTTGGGGGAGGGAGGCGGTTAAATCTCTGAGGTTTAAAAGTAGGGGGGCGTCAGTTATGGGAGAAGGTGAGGATGTGTACCACACAGAAGCACACACACTGTAGAGTGAGATTGACAGAGGGACTTGTCTAACAAGTTTGCAGTGTATTGAAAGCACTTGTATACTCATAAACAGCCATTGAAAGACCAAGAAAAGGTTGTTTTCCTTGGAGTGGAGCCATATCCAGCATCATCTGGTGATGTGAACCTGCGTAGAGAGAGAGTGAAAATAGGTCATCTTCCCAGAAATATTTCTGAAAGACCCCATCATTTTCCAGATGTGCCAAGTACCAACCATTAACAAACAGGAAGCCTTGGAAATCAGCAAGCCTTTTAACTGCCAGCAATTAAGGTATTTTATATCTGGAACATTACAAGTCTCCATGAAAGGAAGTATAACAATCAGTTTTGTATTTTATCTCTGCTTCCTTGGAGTGGCACACCACATTTCTCTTCAGATCCCTACATTTACTCTAAAAATTATGTCATTCCTTCATAACCCTTCCCCAGGAGAGTTGACAAAGTCCAGGAGAAACGTTATTTGTGTAGTTTAAAGACAGGCTATAGAGGAGAGAGGTCCACGCCTGTGGTTTCTGTAAATGGGGTAGACTGGGAGGGAGCACTGGCACGCCTGGTTAGGTTGTTATTTGGTCATCTTGACCAGTCATTCCTGGTGACTTTGTATCTACTTTGAAACTGCTTCCGTCATGGTGATTAGTAATGATTGTGGACAGCCCCAGATTGAGGTAGAAATTTCATTTTAAAGTTGGATTGTCGGCAAAACTTCGTTTTAATGGCATTGGTTGGGCCTCTCAAACTTTCAGGTATCTTCACTAGTAGAAGTAAACTATGTCCTGGACATTTCAGGGGAGGTTATGTTTGATATTACATAAGATAGCATTTAAATTTTTAAAAGAGGATTTATGTTCATAATGGTTTTGCTACTTTTTATAAGGTTGAGATTTAAGAAGTTATTCTTGGGAGTTGGTTTTGAAAAGTCTGTTACTCTTCCTTTCTCCCTTCTAAATGCCCACCAGAAACCAGTGCAGAACATAAGTTATTTTTAAAACATAGATAATAGAGAAGCCATAATTTCAAGTGTATCTCTGCTCTTCCCTGCCTTCCTCAGCGTTTCCTTCTGTGCCTCCTTGCTATGTGCCTGTTTCCTCAACTCCCTTCCAACCTCCTGTGAGCTGCCTTTTGAAGAGGTGGTTTGTTCCCTAGTTCCTCATTCAGAGCCCTCCTCATATGGTGTGAAATACAACCAGGCTTTTAAAAAAGTGAGCCAAACCTTGTTTACGATTTGAAGCCTACTCAGATATGTGTTGACAAATCTAAGCAACTTTTTTTAGTTTTTCAAAATACAAATTTACGGGCACGCTCCCAGAATTAACATTAACGGAACACTGACCCAGTGATGGCAGCAGAATGCAGAAGATGTCTAACCCAGTCAGCTAGATGGTCAGGGCATGATTGTGAATAAAATGGAACATGGAAGTTGACAGTGAGCCAGGACGTGTTTTCTTGTGGATAAATCCCGTGTTTATCATTAAGTTTGTAAAAGGAAATTTGGATTCTAGATTAGAATACTTGGTTAGTCACACCTTGCGCACATAACTATGCTCATTGACCTATGCCCATCCTTGCAGTTGAGTTATTCAGGGTGTGTTTAGTGAAAATTTCCCTGAGAGATAAAAGATCCTACATAGACAGGAGCCTGCTTTAAACTAAAATTTCAGAAACATTTTCACTGGCACCATCCTTGTTCGGTGTGGTTTAGTGGAAAGACCACAGAGCCCTGGACACCAAAGTGAGCTATGGACCTTGGTTTAGCTACTCATGTGTCATGTCACCTTGGGAAAGTAATTTTACCTTCTTGGAAAATAAGATAAGGATACCCGTATGTTTTCTGAAGGAATGTTAAAGGGAAAAAAATTAGACATGGAAGTGCCTGAAGGTGCATATGTGGAAGTGATTTCACTTCATGAAATCAAACAAATTTCATTCACTTTAGTAGTTTTTTGTTTAAACCTTTGATGTTAAGGTCCTATTTATTCCTATTGTTTATTCATATGCTAACCTTATCAAATATTCACTGAATCATTTAATTTCAGGTTACAAGAGACCCTCAAGGTCATTTAGTTCACACCTGGCAGGTATAAGCATGTTCATTCCCTTCTGCTGAAAGGGAGGACAGAAGCAGCCAATGGGGAAAGCTTCCAAAACAAAGGATCAGAGAGAGTGGCAGCATTGCTGTGGTCATAATCCAGGAATGAGGAAGTGAAGGCCCATTGCCTGCCTCTTATAAATAGTAATGACAGGACGTGTTGCAGAAGGAAAGATAGGCATTTGAAGTTGAATTGGGAAGTACACTTTAAACTTCTGTTAGTTATTACCTACAGAATTTTTTTGTAAGTCTATAGTGTTTTACTTGTTATTCTTGTGTGTCTGATTCTTCTGTTGTGGTTTGCATCTAAATTGACTCAGTATTTTGGAGGTGGGAGTGGAAGAGGGTAGAATGCTTAAAAACAAACACAGCAGCAACAACAGAAACAAACTCTTTAGTTTGTTGGGATGCACGAGCTAGTGATGGGTTGGCAATAAGAAACAGCTGTTTGTTTGTTGACAGCCTGCCTTTCCTCTCCCCTAATCAAGCTGTTTCTCATCATGTAATTACCAACTCTTTAGTATTTAAGACTTGTGGATTTACAGTTGGTCATATAATATTTGCCAAAACGTCATAGTTTACATAAAAAATTAGTGATTCCCCTGTAGTCATTCTACTGAAATATAAATGTGAGTTGTAATAAAATACCTGAAGAGACTTCTGAAATTCATTTCAGATATAAGGGAATGTAGAGAGTGTTTTGTGTGTGTTCTAAAAAGGAAGTATTGGTGTAACTCTTCCCTCTCTTGTAGACTCCACTGCCAATCTGAAAAGCATTCTGTTTTCAAAAATGTAGTAAGGCAGCACTGATGTGGATAACAGGATAGATTTTGTTCTGATGAAGAAGGACATGGTTGCTTGTTTCTGTCTTTGTCTTTTTTCTTAAAACACTGTTCTAATATTGAAGCCAAGCGTGAAAGGAAATAAAGTTGTTGGAGGGTCCAAGATGATGTTTCAGTCTTCTGGGTAGCTTTAGTAGCAGAAAAATAGCTGAATGTACCTCCTACTCTAAAGAGACTTAATTTAGGCCAATTTGTAAACAGACTGCTTTCAGTGTGGCTTATGCTGAGTGAATCCCATTTTGAAATAAAGGTAATCCTGTGTTTTAGGAAAACAAGCCAGAAAGGTGAGGCTCCTGTGGTTTTATTTTGTTTTACCCTTCAGAATAAAACAAATGTTTTCTAATCATGCTCAGGTCACAGCTTCTCTCGGAATGGAAAGGTTTCTCCAATTAATCTTTTGACATTGCAGAGTAGTTCAGAAAAATCTCCTTAAAAACTATGGTGCCAAAATTTTTTATTTTCATAAACTCTAAAGTAACATCACAAGTTCTCCTTGGTTTGATAGGTTTGAAATTATAATGGATTTTAGAATATATTTGCTTATTTTGTCTTTGATCTCAAAGACGTTACATAAATTACATAAATTAATTTTTCTTTTAAAAGAGAATATGCGAATAGTAAGTGCTTTTTGAGATATGAGCTGTGACTAGGAAAGGGAATAATTTAGTTTAAAATTTGTAAAATGTCCAATTTTGAAAAGCATATTTTATATGAGTATAGTTTCTATTCTCATTTGCATTGTGTTCATACTGTTTTTCATCTGAAGTTTACATCTACTTTTTTTCCTAAAAGCATAAGTCATTGAAAATAGTTTAAATGCATGTGTCAAATTTCTTGCTCTCTTGAAGTCAAAAGCTCACAAATGTTAGCTGAATTAGACTATCAATGATTTCATCAGGTGGCTAGTGACAGTTAATATTTAGGTTGTTACCAGAACATGATGTGTTTGTAGGTTTTTTTTTTTTTTTTAACATAGACACCATGAGAATGACATTTTTTATATTACTTTTACTGCAGTTAGTATCAAGGCAAGATTTATTTCTTTATCTTAAAATATTAGCTATACCATGAAGTTGGGATTTGAAATTAAAAGATTACTTCTAGCTTAATTGGAGCAGGTAGGCAGTAATGGTACATAAAAGGTGAATATTTTCATATGCACAGCTGTGCATGTATTCTTAGGGCTCTGTTGGCCAAAATCTGTTGTCCTAGTAGTGCTCAGGTGCATAATTCAGTCAAATGAATCACAGATGATCCATTTTAAAAGCACTTTAGTGGTTGGGTGTCAAGGGAAGAGTATTTAGTTGTAATTTTAAGAACTTCATCCACAAATCATTTAATGGTATATTTAATTTTAGCTGCCCAAATCTGTGTGGACAAAAATTATTCAGTTATAAATAAAAGGTACATAAATCCTTATTCCAGTGGCCTTCTTTGGAGTGACAGGGAAGAGTATTAGGTGATGTTGCAGTTTTCTATTTTGTTTTTCTGTGTTAGACTTTTCTATTTCATAATACTTTTTTAAAAATGATGCTATAAACACCCATTATTATAGAGCCATTAAAAATACAGGTCTATTATCCAGTGATTAATATCCATGACCTTTATTTTTGAATCAGCTTCATAAATATATATATTTTCTATGTCAGCCATTGTCTAGAATTTCATTTTTGTTCTGCTTTCCATTACATACCATGAATTAGATGAAATTAATTTAATCGCTACTACAAACAGAAATTAAACGTGCCCTAATCCAGAGTTACGTTGTTTGCTTTTACAACTGTAAGTCATAAGTAATTAATTTTCCTTGGAAAATTAATTCACTTACCATTCCCAGTAGCATCATATGTTGACACAGGGTTATAGATAGTTTAATATTTTTCTTCAGCATGCTGGCCTAAACTTTAGAAGACCTTAAATGAAAACAAATTAAAATTTACTCAACTGTATATAATTTGGGGCTATTTAAAATAAGTGTTGTTGTTATTGATAGCATCCAGGTGATGACTCGAAAATTATATTCAAACTTTACAAAATGCCCATTATATATTAGAAAGTCTGAAACAATGTATTTTAATATTTTCTATCCCTCAATTCTGAATAAACATTTGACATGACAACCATCTAACAGCAGCAGCATGGAAAGTTTTTTTTAACATCACTTAACCGTCAAGAAAACAAAAGGGTTAACTTACTTGCTGGACGTTTGACCACCTGGGATAGCAGGCCATCCTGTCTGATTCTTACAGAGCTTATTTTCAGTCTCTCACCTCGGTCAGTAGAAAAATTTCTGTCAAGGTCATCTTAAAACATAAAATATATTGATTGCCGTTTTCTAATTCTTTCTTTCTTTCCTGTTTAATACTTTTTTTCCCCTTACTTTCCAGAAAGGCCAGTGTGGAAAATGAAATAAGCAAAAGTCTTCCAGTTAAATAAGGTTTCCCCCACTGCTTTTTATATTCTGGGGACTCAGAAAATATGAGCAAACCAAATTTAGCTTTTCTTTTGCATTTGCCAGGAGGTTATTTAGTAAGGTGATTTTTTTTTTCTGGTTCATAGAACTCTATAAAACATATAGTGTTTATTACTTTATGTATATTTACTTAACTCACTAAGGTGAAACTCTAGTGATGGTGGCAATGTTACAGTTTTAACAAGTGGGGCTTATTTTATAAATGTGCCTTTGTGGCAATAGCTTTCACAAATGCACAGAGTTAGCAGTGACATGCTCTTTTGGAAAGAAAATTTGCTGTTTAATTCCAGAGTAAAAGTACTACTAGAATACAAAATCACCACTGTTTTTTTTTTGGTTACTATTTATTGTTAAAGTCAACTTAAAAAAATCTGCACTTGCAGGATGTAACTAACTACATACATTGCAAAGTTGTGTCAGGGAGAAAATGTTTACTTGTTATCCCTATCAGAAGGGGGATGACAGGGAAGTCCCCTTCCCTATGCTTCAGAAGATTTCCCTCTGAGTGGCCTTCAGAGTTAGGATAATGGCTTTCCTCTTTATCATCGTCAGACAAAATGAAAAGATTACACGTGTCAAGTTATGCACATTTGTGTTTATGCTCTGACCTAGATGCAGATTGTTGTACAGTCAGGTTTAAGGGAAAGCAGTCTTTAAAAAATAATTTAGGCAGCTCAGGCAATGATTATTCTAAAAACTTTATTCCTAAATCTACTATATACCTGCAATACGATTACGTGTAAATATGTATGATAATACTGCATACATTCTTACACAGTTTTTAAAAAATGCTTCTGCCTTCTTTCTGAAATGAACTGGTTTACTTTATTCTGGTTTTGAAGTGGAAAAGTAAATTCACCCTTATAGAAATTTACTAATATTAATCTTCTTTTAATTTCAGAATATATTCTCTTAAAAATTTAAATGAAAAGAGTTTGTCATGTCCTTCATTAACTTTTGTGTCAAAATGAATATCTTAGGAAAACGTTTTATAGCGAACTAAGAAGTGTAGAGGAATTGTGTGTGTGGTGGATGTACACAAGGAGATTGTAAGAGTGTGGAGAAAAGAGATGCTAAATTTGAGCTACATAATATTTACCCAAAACTGGCAAAGGAAAACTTTGTTAAAATATATAAAAATTATGGATTCAAGAAACAAAGCTTGGAGAAGTAAAATTTTTTACTTTTTACTTTCCGTGATTATTCTGTTGATTCAAATTAGAATAGAAACAAGATTTTGTGGCAGAAATATGAATGTGCTTTTTAAAAATTGTATAATGTTAAGATATAACAAAGTTCATAATTTTCTGAATGATTGGGACACATTTTGAAAAAACGTGCTGTTTGTGAGAAATAGACAAATGTTCATGCATTGTAAGAACTCTGAGGAACTTTGAGCAGACTATTGCTTGAGTTTGGTCAATAAGATATTATTTTTAACTTGCGAGCAGAGTGTAAGTAATCATAATTATTCCTAAATTGCTCCCTAAAATATGGTAAAAGTGAAGTTTTCAGACTGCTGATATTTGTTGGGGAATTAGATTGATGTTTTATAACATGTTACTATTCAATGGAGTCCTTCGCAATAACGTTGGTTGGAAAAGTAAATTTGTACCTAAAGAAATGTACAACTATTAATTTGTATTATATTCCACACTGTTCTTTCAAAACACTAAATTTAAATAAGTTTACACTTCTACTCACAAAGGTAGTAATTAAATTAAGGTAATACATAGAAAGATAAAATGGCAATTTACCACCACCTGAGATTGACAAAACTCTCCCAGGTCTTTCAAAGTGAATCATGCTCCCAGTCATTATCCCGTAGTACCACGATCTTACACATTGACAATGGGGTAAATTGGATTATATTTTTGCTTTTGCTAGAAATTCAAATCAAATCATAGGTAAGATAGGGAATACCACATTGTAATATCCTGCTTTTATGCTTCTGTTAGGGCTCTACATTAGTCTTTGGCTAATAGATCTTGCTAGATAATGCTTTTTCCTTTTGTAGCACCATTCATAGTTTGAGGCCGTCTTCAATCTGACATATAAGAACTCTCCTTCAAAAGACTGTGTATATAAGAATGTTGGAATAATTTAATATATTTTGATAGGTTTAAAATGAACTGGAGATTTATTTTAATTGCAGTGGACGAATTGCCACATTTGTCATACTAAAGTTGCTTATCAGAAGAGGAAAATGAGCAGAAGAATCTTTAAAAAGAATGTTTTGTCTCCAAATTATTTTATATTTGCGTGTTAACCGAGAACATATTTTCTCTAGTCTCTCTCTCTCTATATATTTTAGAGGAGTAATTTCTGAGTTTTGTTTTTCATCTGATTTGCAGTGAAGATTAAAAACAAACACAGAAAGAACTTCTGCAATAAACATCACTACCACATTTAAGTTTGTAATTTTTAGGAGAAAGGAACACTAGTTAGAAGCTATTTAATTTTTTTCAGTTTTAATATTTGCCAAATTTATAGGAACTCTCAACATGTTTTTACCTTTTTTCTTTCCATGTATGTAAACAGAATGAAGTTAAATTTAGCGATTTCTTCCCTGGAGTGATTAAAAGTAATGTAATTTGTTTGTTAATAACAAACTTAAATTTATTTTGACATTATTGTATATTCTATATACTATAATGTGGAAAAAAGTACTTAAGGAATGGAGAGAAATAGAGTGTTGTAGCTAATAAGAGTGCTTAACTCTGGAGGGGCCACCAAGGAGTCTGCCATGATTGACAAGCATTCTAGTGGAGTCTGTCTTTCCTTTTTCTTTTCTTTTCTTTTTTTTTTTTTTTTCCTTATAGCAGTGTTGAAGTCAGTCAAAGTATATATACAAAGCTCAGTGAATACCAGTTTCCCCAGTACAGGGGCTATTTTTTCAGGAAGTCTAACTCAAACCAGATGTTTTGCCTAGACCTAGAGTTTGTTGCTGCCAAGCATCTCATCAGAGGTCAGAGTTCTGGGCTCTGGGCCCTGCTAGAATTCTTTCACAAATTGCTGTTCGGTGAGGTTTTAATCCTAATGGAAAGAATAATGTGCTTGTAAAATCTGCAGTTATTACAAACACAGTATACATATTGTGGACTTCAAATGACTACATATTTCATCCCCATAAACAGGGAATGCAGATGAATGCCTTGTGTGATAGCTTTAGACATTCTAACTAAAACCTACTATACAGTTTATACCACATTAACCATTTGCATTTGTAATACCCTAATAAAAGAAACTGTTATTTTTGGGTGACAACTGGTAACCAACTTATGCCCCCCCACCACAACCAATTTTTTTTAACAAGCTCTACAACCCCATACAGCTGTTTGAACACAAGAATTAAAAACATTCAGAACCAAATATTAGATATTCTCATAGGAAGATCTATGAATGCTATAGTACTAGGTGAAAAGTTCTTAAAGCAAAAGACATCATTATGCCAAGACTTAACTATCTTATATTTGGAAACACATATAAATGTCTTAAAACCAAATTAATTTATTCAAATTAGGATGAAGAGTTTGTAATGGAGAATGTGGTTGGTATTTAGCTAAACATGAGTCGTAGCTCTTTCGGAAAGGTTAAAAAGGTGTACTGAGATTGATTATATCTCTGCATAATTAATTTTATATACAAATGTTACGGATATTATTACATGCTTACTTGGGGGCACTGCTGCTGCTGATTATAAGCCTGAGAGAAATTCTGAGATAAAGGTAGGTGTGTGAAACCAGAGAATCACAATTTGGCTTAGAAATAAGGATGTTAATTAAACTATCCTGCTGCAATTAAATAAATCTGCAGTTAAGTTAGATGTGGCAAATTTTTATCGAAACAGTGAAAGCCCAAATTTCTGAAAATGAGAAATTGAACTGTAAAATAAAACTTTTAAAGACAGATTCTAATGTCCCTGAATTACTCCTTAACATATGAAAGCAGTTTTTGGTTTGAACAGTTTGTAGCATTTATTTGGGGTGGGAGTCTAATTTCTAAATACCTTTTTGTTTTTATATTTAAGTAACAATTGGGGTATAATAAATATGTAAACAAAACTTAGACTTCAAGCAAATAAAAATTGGTTAACTGCGGGATCCCCCAAAATTTTAATGAAACATTATCGTATGGATGGTACATTTTTAACCACAATTTTTTTTTTTACCTCTCATTTATATAAAAGAAAATCAAAATTGGTATCTATGCTGTCCAGACAGACAATTGCATTGGTGTTGAGAGGACCCATTATTTATATGAACTTAAAGTCTCTTCGTTGCTGCCAGCAAATGAAAAAAAAAAAAAAAAAGACTTGAAGTATGTGATGTTAAAAAAAAAAAAAAAGTTTGGAAGATATTTGTGCTTTACCACTTTCTAAGTTGTGGAACAATTTTAAAATTCTATTTTCTGATTAATCTTTTTTGCTGTTGTGTGTCTCTGAAGATATTGCATGCCGGCAGATCTTCTGCAGAGTATTTCCTGAAAGAAAAGTGATGTATCTCAATGAATGCTCTCTCTCTTCCACAAAATCTCTCATAGTATGTCATACCTAGTACTCTGTCATTTAATGTCACTTTATTGTATAATTGCCAACAAGGGACTTTTTCCTGGATGAAAGGTGCAATATTGATGCACAGTATTTTTATTATCTTTGGTATTCGGAAAAGCAACATAATGTTTTTCATGTGTTCAATAATTCCCCCCCCATAAAGTTAGGGGATACCATCATCAGTGTCTGTAAAGACGGTAAGAATAAATGCCAAAATTTGAGGCTACATTTCATTCTGTATGGCATAATCATTCAAGTGCAATTAAAAAAAAATTAGTCTGAGACTATGATCACTTAATGAGAAACAAACAATTTCATATTAACGAGTTCCCATTTGCCAATAATTCTGTCATTTGTAACTTGAATCAGTCATCACCCTGCAAATAGCCCTTTCAAGACATTATTTGCAATTTTGTCCTTTGTTTTCTGTCCTTGATGTTGTGAAAGTGGCCGTCTACTGTTACAGGAATGAAAAGAGATCCCGTTCAAACATCTTTTGTGTTTCCACTTTCAGTGAAAAATGTTTTTCAAACCTGCAGCTGGTTATTTCTGCAGGAGTTCCCACTTATGCTCAGATTTGATTGACATTTTGAAATGGCAGCTTTTCATGAAAAGCTGTTAACTTGTAGAATTCAGTTATGGTACTAAGACAGACTGACTTTGTTCTGTGGCTGGGACCTGTCCAAACTAAATAGAACCCTGCATCTGAATTTAATAGTGCTACTCAGCCAAGATAGGGCACTTTTGCCTTTTTTCCCTTCAAAACTCTGATGCTTCTTATATGTTCTAAAACTAACTTGATGGATATTCATCCCAACATCTTTCTGTTCTGTAATTGCTTCAATTGACATGTATAGTCATTCTCTTGTTCCCTCCCTTGAACATCTAATGTGCTAGGACAGTGCTTTAAGATATAATGCTAATTGAGAAGAACTTCTTAATTTATAACTAATGTTACAGAGCACAGAAAATTTAAGAGTATTGTAACTCTTCCAGTATAGAAGATCTATAATTTTTGGAAACATGTTGTTGCTACTAAAGCTGTAGATTAATTATGTGAAAAATAGTTTGCATTTGGTGCTATACAAATATACAGTTTATTACCATTTTTCTTTCATTTACTCAGTAATACCTACAATTTCAAGGGCAATGTGCTGTAAACCCCACAAATCACAAAGTACGTGATCCCTGCCCTTAAGGAACTTTGAATTCGGTGTCTTCTCATTATACTTAACAGAGAATTAATGCTTCCAAATGTGCTGATTTATAAAATTATTTAGTGATAATGATCTTTAATTTTTCAAATGGCCAGCTGTTCTTGTATTTGATTTCCATACAACACTCTCATGAGACGAATGGGAAAATTTAGTATCCTAGGCCTCTTGTGCTTATTTTTGTGGTCTTGTGTCATCTGTTAAGAAAGGTAAAAACCTGGTTTCACTTCCAAGTGTTTGGGCATTATTGGTGTTATATGGAGCCATTAACCCTGAATAGCTGTATGTGATACCTGGTTTCACCTGTCTTAAGAGAGAGGGCTGTGACATATAATCACTGTAGACCTAGATCACCCTTATGCAGCACTGATTTTTGAGTTCTCAGCTCACACACCTGAAGTTGAATTGAAGTAGTTGACTCAAGATGACTCTAGTTCATGTTAACTGTAGCTCGCTTATTGCTGCGGCTTTACTCTTAGGTAGCTTATTTCCACAGCATATCCATAAGAGCACAAGCTAGTGCTACGTAGTATGCCCTCTGAGAATGTTGGTGTAAAAATGCCGTGTTTTAATTTTTATAGCTCTGAAGAAACTTCAGGGTTGAAGTGGTTGAAATATTGGCCAAAATTATAGTCCTAATATTATTCCTGGATTTTAGTATCACACCCTTGTTATCATACAGCTTAGATACTTGAAATAAAACCATACATATCCAGGATTTCAGAGGATTGGTAAAACTTTACAATGCACTGTTAGTAAAAGTAATACTACTTTTAAGTCATATGGCGATTTCAGAATCAAAATTACTTTTAAATAAGAGTTTAAAATCACCTTTCTTATTTTATGGAGCAATTTTAAATCTTAATTTGACATTTGTTAGGAGGAATATCCATGGACCCACGGTCGGTAAACAGGTAGTCAAAAGGGCGTTCCTCTGTCCTGAGGGACTGTAAACTGATTTAACTGTTTGAGTGTGCAGACTGACAGTGTGTATGAAGGTCCTTAAAATGTCCTGCTTTGTTTTGACCAATTCTCTTTTGAGCATTATGTCTTAAGCGAGTTAACTGTTATGCATAAACATGTTCTTGTAGTGTTACCTATAATCATTGAAAACTGGAAAAGCAAAGAAAATGTTCAATAAAAAAGACATTAAAATTTGTTCATATAATTGAATAATCTGCAATCATTTAAAATTAAGCTTCCAAACAATTTTTAATAAAATGTGAAAATAAAATGTTCAAATGGCTAAAAGCTGGGTTCACATTTGTATTACAGAAGAAAAATATGCCTAGGAAAACCTGAAGGAAAAATCCCTAAAAGTTAAGATGAGTTGCCCCAGGTGATAAGATTGTGTGTATTATTTTCTACTTCTCTGTATGCATTTGTGCACTGCTTTAATTTGCTGTAATTAAAACATGTACCTTTTTTTCCCCTAAGGAGAAAAAATGGTTTATTAAATGAGAAATCCAGAAAAAAATAGTGACACACTGGAATGTAGAAATTCTGTTTTCTAATTTCTTTCAGGGTAGCTTCAGTTCTTAAATAATGGCCCTAGTTCAACAGGTGAAAAATAGTTATCTGCAAGTCTATTCCACTAGCAGAGTATTTTTGCTTGTCTAACACTAAAATTTTTAAATAATATAAATTTGAAGGTTGTTAGGGCACAAGCCTTTCCAGTTTACCCTAAGTCTCGACATTTTTCTCTTGTGCCTGTGTGATTTAGACATTTGTGTAACCTCCCAGGCCTGTGAGATGCAAACGCTGTATTTTTCCAGCTCTGTGCCTAACGCTGAATACCTTTGTCGTAATAGTAGGGGTCCACTCCAAGTTTGGGTTTTGGGGGTTTTTTCCTCACTCAGCATATGGTAATGGTCGTGGCGATAGTGTTGATCATAACATTTTTTTGTTGAGCCCTTTTGTAGCACCCAGTTTATAATAAAATATTCTATCTAGTTCTAATAATTCTATATGGCTAGGTGCTGTTATTTTCCCCATTTCGTAGATAAAACAACTTGAAGCACAAAGAGGTTAAGAATCTGTTAATAGTAGAGCCAAGATTTGAAACTAAGTCTACCTGGATTCAAAATCTGTGCTCTTAATATGGATAACTAAGTTATATGTGGAATGATTCTATTTTAGCATCTCTGGAAGTCTTTAACCAGTAACAATCTTATCTTGTTGAAGAGAGAACTCAGTACGATTGCTTTTCTTGTTTTTGCATGTCATAAACGACATGGTATTATTTAATACTCATTAAACAACAAATTATTAAAAATGCATCCTTTAATACTCTTACTAAACAATAAACCATGTTATTTTAAATGTATAGTAGTTGTATGTTGTATGTTAAGATATGGAGGGAAAATATTGTTTACTATGGAAACTTGATACAAATATTCTCTGCCCCCAAGGAATAGTACACTCACTTGTTATACAAAATTATATTAGCTTAAAATGTGTAATTCTGATATATTCAGCTTTTGTTATATAACATTCAGGAATATAACCCCTACAATAACTATCTAAGTGTATTAAAAGAAAGCTCTCTGTTAAATAATTTGATATTCAACTTTCATGGTTTTATATGCCTAATGCCTATTCTTCGAATATATGTTTTGGTTTGCCTTTTGGTTCTATTTTGGCAAAAGAAACCAATTTGGGAGATTCTGATTAGAGGGAGAAAATTGGTTTCTATATGGAACAGAAAATATGTGTTCCAAAATTTTTAAAACTCTCATGAGGGTTACATCACTTAACTCTTTGTATCTGACCCATTTAGAAAATGTGACATGCTTTTTTTTTTTTTTTTTGAGATGGAATCTCGCTCTGTCGCCAGGCTGGGGTGCAGTGGTGCAATCTCGGCTCACTGCAACCTCCGCCTCCCTGGTTCAAGCAATTCTCCTGCCTCAACCTCCCAAGTAGCTGGAACTAGGCGCATGCCACCACACCCAGAATTTTTGTATTCTTAGTAGAGACAGGGTTTCACCATGTTGGCCAGGATGGTCTTGATCTCTTGACCTCGTGATCCACCTGCCTCGGCCTCCCAAAGTGCAGGGATTACAGGCGTGAGCCACTGCACCCAGCCTCGACATGCCATTTTAAAAGTAATTTTTTACAAGTGATGGGAAAAGGAAGAAAGTCACAGAAGTAATTTTTGCTTTAAACTCTTTAAGGAGAAAGTATTCATTATGCAGATACAAAACATTTATTACGCTAGTAGTACATAGAAAATTAGAAAAGAATAAGCATGTAAAACCCTGCCACTGATGGGTGACTGTTTGGAGGTGTATAGGAAGTAAGTGTTCTAAGTTCATGCATGTCGAAAAAGATATTTTGCCCTCATGCTTGAATAATAGTTTCAGTGGATGTAGAATTTTAGGTTGCAAATATTTTTTCCTTAGTGATTTTTTTTGCATCCATTCTGTTGCTTTCTACCACCCAGTGGTATTGATGGCAGTCTGATGCTCGTTTCTTTGAGGGTGACCTATGTTTTTAATTTCTGGAAGTTTGGGGTGTTTTTGTTGCTTTTTGTTTTTTTGTGGGTGTTCTGTGGATTTTTTTTTCATCTTTATATGCTTAGATGCTCATATGTTTTTTTTAATTGGGTTGGACACTTCTTGTACCTTTTGCGATCTAAAGATGTCCTTCACTTCTGGGAAATTATCTTTTGCTATGTATTTGATTTCTTCTTCAATATTGGACTGTTAGGTGAAACATCTTTGTCTCTACAATTTTTCTAAATTTTTCAGCTCTTGATTTGTGTTATTGCTGTACTGGGGGAGCTCCTCCACTTTATCTTCTGATCATTTTATTTTGAATATTTCATTTTGATAATCATTTTTTAATTTCTAAAAAATACTCTTGATCTCAAATCCTTCTTGTGGTGTTATATTCTTTTTATTGTTCATTTTCTTAGCTACAATGTTTTCTTTAATTTTTCTAAGAAACAAATCAGCTGGATTTCTCTTCTCTTTCTTTTCTGTTTTTTTGTTTGTTTGTTTTCGTTTTTCTATTTGTTGTCTTGCTATCTCTTAGGATGGGGACTTTTCAGCTTCTTGAAAGGCCTTTGATGGTCTCTTCCTATTTAAGAATATGGTCATGCAAAGTCGAACGGAGCTTTGCTACATGTAAGGTAGGGTTTGTTTCATTAGCAGGCTTTGCTTTGTCAGGATCTCTTGAAGGGAGGTGGCTATTCTTAAAATAGGAAATGTCTACACGGCAGATTTCAGAAGACTTTTTCCCTGGATTCTCTCCAGTCTCCTTAGGGAAGAACCCTATATACTTTTTTCTTCTTTGATAGGGGAAGTAGAATAAATATTTGGCTGTATAGGTGGAATAAATATTTTGGATGCTGCTTGTGATGAATTTGGGGGGCATACTGGTTAAATAATGACACACCTCCTACCACCACCAAATTCATATCTGCCCAGAACCTCAGACTGTGACCTGATTTGGAAATAGAGTTTCTGCTGATATAGTTAAGATAAGGCCATAATGGATTGGGGTAGGCCCTAATCCAGTGACTGGAATCCTTGTAAGAAGAGAACACCAACACACAGAGAACACTGAGTGAAGATGGAAAGAGAGATTGGAGTGATACAGTTTCAAGCTAGGGATTACCAGCAACACCAGAAGCTAGAAGAGAGGTATGGAACAGATTGTCTTGGAGCCTCCAGAAGGAATCCACTGCCCATGTCATGATTCTGGACTTCTAGGCTCCACAATTATGAGATAATAAATTTCTGTTGTTTGAAGACAGAAATTAGTGGTAATTTGTTATAGCAGCCCTAGGAAACTGAGAGGGGTGTGCAGCAAATAAGACTTGATGGCCTGACTAACATACTTACCAGACCTTTTGAATATCACCTCTTGCTTTTGTAGTTCTTTGCATTCAGGACTGTACACGAGAAGTTCAAAGGACCAGACTTCACACTTGAAAACTCAGACTTGGGAAAAGGATCCCCAGTCCTTAAGATGTGAGAATTAATGATTTGGGAGGATTCGGTTGTGGTAGGGTATGGCAGAATTTTTGCCTCTTCTCCTGTTCTCCTACCTCAGTATACATGGTTAGGGGACTCCCTGCTCTTCCCCAGGCATGATAATGGGGACTTAGGATCTCAAGACTTGCAGTTCCAGCATTAAAGACATTATGAAGCAGGGATCTGATTCAGCACCTCAGCTTTCTATCAGGATTGATTAGCTTATGCTGTCGTTCCCGTGGCATACTGTGCAGAAGGCCAACGTCTGTGTGAAGCCAACCTGCTGGGAATCAGTCTTTGGCAAGTCAGCTTGTTCTTAGGAGGCAACTGTTTTATATTCTGACTTTGAATTAATGCCCTACATCCTATCCAATATTTTATCTGACATATCCCAAGCCAGACCTCTCTAGAGGGTCTGCCTGAAAGGAGCCACTTCTTAACTGTGTCCCCATCATGTTTGTGTCAGCCTACGACTTCTTCCTTCTGACTTTTCTTACTCATGACACATAATACTGAGGTTTTGAGGCAAATGTCTGTTCCTAGCCATTGAACTTTCTCTAGTAGCAGTACATCATAGGGGATTTAGCAAGGGAAAACACCCTGGCCTTTACTTTTTAAACCATGTTTCCATTTTTGTTGAACTTTACCAGGGAAAAATTGTAGAACTCGAGCCTTTAAATTTAATCTCTATTGAGATGAAAAAGTTTCATAGGTGAGTTATCAGTAGTTGAAAAGTGTGTATGACTCTTAGTAATAGCTATTATTAAAACAGTGATGGACACTGGCATGGTTTAAGTCACTGACAACGTGGTTTTTCTATGCTGTCTAAACATTGGTTTCTTTAATATGTTTCTAACTTTGTTCTGTGGCTTGACTAACACTAATTCCTTTTCTACTTTTTCTTTACCTCTGAGAAGATATTGCTTCTGTGCATTTCACAATGTAGAGAGAAACTTGCCTCACTGTGACCCCTAACCTGTGTAGTAAATCCTCTAGAATTAATTTTGGTTCCTTCTGATCTGTGCCCCATGTGACTCCCCCCAAGATTTCATTATTAGATTTTGACAGCCTTTTAAATTTGTAAATGCCACAAATTTGTCACTAGAGATGAATGGGTAAAAAGAAAATTCCTTGCAGTGGAGGATATGGGTAAAATATTTCAAGTGACAGATCTGCATCAATAATGTTAATGTTTATGGGGTGATGAAAACCATATAAGTCTTAAGCCAGAATCTTGTTTCAGCTGAGTCCCAGAAATTTTAACCACAGAAGCCAAGGCACATTCCGTTTATTCCAACAAGTGTTTTTTCACATCCTTTCCAACTGTCTGAAAGACAATTGTCACTCTTAAATGCCTGAAACTTTAGATGCTTTTTCTACTGGATTAGTGAAAAGCAATGGAAACATTGTCTACTGTTCTCAGGATGACTTTTGTCTTGCCTTGAGTTCCTAAAATGGAGAGCAAATTTGACAATGTTATTTTGCCCTCTACTTTTTATGTTCGTCATCTGGCAATGTTTTCAAGAAATTTTGCATCATTCTTTCTGACTTCTGAAGCCTTCCTTTCATGCCAGAAGGTTGCCGTTGCTGAACACTGAGCGGTCACAGGGCCAGAGGCTTGTCTCTTACTGATACCAAGGGAGTTCCCCAACTTGAGTGGCTTCCGATGCCAGTGCAGAAGAGCATTAGTATTTGGGCAATTGAAAAGTACATTCACAGGAAATTTAGAGAAAAAGGTTATTGAAATTTTCCCAATTATGATGACAACTAACATATGTATATGATTATTTTTAACTAAAGAAGAAGGATAAAGAACTTTGAACCACTATAGTGTGGTCCTTTGTCTATTTAGTTGCATATTTTGATTTTTAAATAATTAACAAAAAGGATTCGTTCAAAACAAAGCTATTTTAAACTTTCCCTGAAAAGTTAAAAGTGGTTCTTTGGGAAAAGAAGGAAAAAAGATTTTTTTAAAATTACCACTGTCCCATCTTCACCCAAGTGTATACTGGAGGTTTCCATGACTTTAGATATTAAGCTTATTTCTTTACTAAAGTTATGTGGATATCTTGGTAAAGAAATTATAAGCTTGTAATTGTTATCTCTAACTTCTAGGCTCAAGCGACTCTCTCACCTCAGCCTCCTGAGTAGCTGGGACTACAGGTGTACCACCACACGCAGCTAATTTTTAAAATTTTTGGGTAAAGTTAAGGTCTCACTATGTTGCCCAGGCTGGTCTCAAGCTCCTGACCTCCAGAGATCCTCATGCCTTGGCCTTCCAAAATGCTGGTTTTATAGGAGTGAGCCACTGCTCCTGGCCAGTATAAATATTAATATGTTCTGGTGTTAGTACTATAAAATGGATTTTCTTATATAGAGCTATTGAAGAACTTTAAAACTTCCTGTAGATTCTCTGTGACATTTTGTATTTTGCCCCTTAGAATAAAAAACAGCTGCACCAGATTATGAATATTTCCCTGGAAATTCAGCCCTGTAATAGACATTTATGGAGTACCTGTCATTAAAGATTAAGCACCTGGTCTGATGAAAATTACTAGATATGTGTAAGAAAGATTCTGGAAGCAACACTCTTTGTAAAACTAGTAGGTAGTTATCACCTCCTCTTTTTTTTTTTCCAAAAGAATTTCAGAATTATTTGCATATAACAACTGCAAAAGAGTTGTTTTGTTTTTCTTTGTTTACTTAGCTGCTTACAATATACACGTTTCCACTTTATTCCTTGATGTTACTGGTTCTGCTCCCTACCACACCCTACCTCTCTGCCAGAGTTTTAGATGTTTACAGTGTTCTTCCCATCTGCATGCTAGACAGTTTCTACCTTAAATACTTCACCATAGATCTTTTCCCTGAACTCTAAACTCCATATATCCACCTGCCATCTTGACCTTTCAATATGGAAGTCTAACAGGCTTCTCAAACTTAACATGTCTAAAAAAAAATGTTGACCTCCCTCCACTAATCCCCCCCATCGAAAATTTTAAAATTAAAACCACCACACAGTCTTATCCTTTCCCATTTCTATTAATGGCATCATCATCTGCCCAATTAGTAAAACTACAAACCTGCTGTCATTAAAAACTTCTTATTATTAAAATTCTTTATTCTTCCTTTTGCTTCTCATTCTCTACTATTAACTCCATCTGCTTCTTTCCCTCTTTTTCCTCCAGCCACCTGACTCTAGGCAGCCATCATCTCCCTCTTGGTATACTGAGAAAGTCTCTTACCAGGACTTCCTACTTTCACTTTTGTCTTTTTAAAATCCATTTTCTACAGCATAATTTAAAAAAAATATGTCAGATCCCATCTCTGTTCCCATTGTCATTGGAATAGAATTCAAACTCCTTGCCATGGAGACTTATAAGAGCTTGTCTACTCTCCAGCCTTATTTCTTAGTTCTTTCTCCTGTTTTTGGTTATGTCTCAGCCACATTGCCCTCCTTTCAGTTTCAACACTGTAGCTTGTTCCTACCTCTGGCCATTCAAAACAGTAGATATTTATTACAAACTTACTTTTAGGGACTAGACACTACTGCCTCAAGAGAAGGAAAGAAATTTTGTTAGAATGGTATAAAAGGGTGGCATGTAAAGGTAGCTAAACTGGCTTATCTCCATTTCTTCTCAGTGTCAGAAAACTTTCAAACTAAAATGGAAATAAGTTGCTGATTCACTTTAAAACCCAAACTTATTTAAAATAAACTGTCAGTTCTAAGCTGAGATTTTACTCCAATAGAATATTCCCTTGATGGGTTGAGAATGAATAAGATGAATTATCTGAGTCCTGATCTTGCTCATATAGCTGTTTCTTTCTCTAAGGACCAACATTTGGTTCCTATACCATAGGATTCTCTCCCTGGTAAAGAGGAGTTAGTAGTATCCATATCTCTTTTCTAAATTCCAGAATTCCTCAATTTGTATTTTCTTTAACTCTGTGACCTAGCCCTTGTCCATGGCCCAGTTAGTCTGTGGGTCAAATGGGTGTGGTTTTACCTAATTTTCCCAGAACCTGAGATATTGCAGGAAAATGAGTTCTACTACATTGAACATTAAAGAAAATATTATGTCTAAAGGCAACATTTTCATATAATTTTTTTCCCAAATTTATTAGTTGCATTAAGGTATGTGTCTGTACCAACGTATGCTGTTGGACCTTTCTGTTAGAGGTGCTTAATTGGTTTCTGACCATGTCAGTTATAAGGTAGAGAATCTGTCTGTGGTAAGTGGCATCCCATAAATGAGTTTCATAAGGCTTGACCTGGGCGCTGGCATGTCAGGACTTCCTAGTGTGTCTTTGCATACCGGTTCCAAATCTCCCAGCTTCTTTGGTATCTTTTTATTGTATGACGAGATGCCATACTTTAGTTCATGTTTGAAGCGACAGAAGCTTAAGTTTTGAGTTCCCAGGAAAAGAAAGACTTAAGCATTTCTAATTAAAGCATCAGAGATTAGTCTGACTAGGGTGTGAGTTAACAGGAACTCTTTATTGACCTAAAAACCTACCCAGAAACTATTTGCATGAGAATTTGGCAGCTTGCAGTGGGAGGGCCTGTGGCTATGGTCAGTCTTAACATGTTGTGTTAGGACATCTTAAATTTCACTTTAAAATTTCTGAGTTTGCTGTTGATTGATGCCTGCTAAGAAAGCTTTTCTATAATAGGAATTTAGATTGTGCTGCTGTAATGCCCTCAAGCAATGCCATGTCACCAGTATCTCCTTCTATTTTAAGGCAATTCTTTTTCTTAAACCAAATTCCCAGCTTCAGCAAGAAGAATCCAAAAGCTGAACTGTTAGAAATTTGTCCCTGGTTTTTCCTTCCTTTACCCAATTTATTGAGTAGCTACTATGTACTAAGAAGCATGGTGTTAAGAAGTGGGAATACAAAGAAAAGTCTAAATGGCCAGCAAATGCACAAAGAGATCTTCAACTAAACCAGTACTTAAGGAAATACAAATTAAAGCAGCAGTAAGAGTGAATACCTACTATGTACCAGGATACAACAACAAACAAATCGTATTTATTTACTTACACACATACACACCTGTGTGCATCAGGTGATAATAAATACTGTGGATAAAATAGGAAATGGGGATAGGAATAGTATGGGAGGCAGAGTTTTGCAGCCTGGTCTTCACTGCCACCAGTGCCGGAGGCTAGGTGTAGAGGATCGTTGCAGATCACGTGGAGTGCCTGGGCTCTGTCGCCGTGGTTATGTAGAGATGGGACATGCAAACAAAGGGAAACCTTTCCTTTCCATATTAATTCTCTAACTCCTCATTAATGTGGATCCTGTCCTGGCAGTGTCAGCCTCAGGTCTAATTGGGAAAAGTTTACTGTCTATAATAATAATGGGCTGGAAGCCAGTTAATATCTGACTACATGCGTGGCCACATACATGTATGTGTATTTGGGAAGAGAAAATGTATCTTTATAACTTACTACTGGAAACATTAGTAAGGTGACTTTTTTTTTTAAACACGGCTGTCAAAATTTCTGAGCACCAGGAGGATGTCTCCCTGCCTTCCTTCCCTCCTTCCCTCTATTTCTGTCTCTCTCTTTCTGTCTCTCTCACACACAACCATAGTTTCAGATCAGATTTTCTACACACTGTTTTAATTTATTAGAAGGGAAAATTCTTTCTTATGGCTAAATGTTTGCACTCTTGATTTTTCTAAAGTCCACTTTTATGACTAAGCTATAAATCTCTAAAAATAGAGATTTACAGTGGAAATGTCAACTCTTTTGTATTATGTCAGGTCAAAATGTGTAGCTAATTGGTGTGCATTTGTTCATGCATATGTCATGAGCCAGAACTGTGTTTTAGTCCAGTGACCACACATGGGGCAGATAGGTGTGGTCCAGTTCAGATATGCTAATGTTTTCTTTGTTTATGGTAAATTAAAATAGTACAAGGTACTGGTTTGGAAAAATATGTGGGCAAGGCAGACATTTAGGATTTATGAACCTTTACTTAGCCGGTATTGCCCTATCATTCCTCCACCATATCGACCTATATCCACTAGGGGACATAAGAGCACCTACTGGAGGAAAGAATGAAAGTCTGTCTACATTAAAATTTAAACACAGGAGTCTTAGATAACATACAAAAAGACTCATTTTTTTAGTTTCGTGATTCATAAAGAAGTTATACATTTTGTTTAAATTTTAATCATCACCAGAAACTTTTAAAGGCAGGATCAGTGTCTTAACATCTATTTATGGAATGAGAACCAAACAAGCAGCTAACTAGCAAGCTTGTGTCATTAACTGAGTACCCATGTGATCTACAGAAGCTATACTGAGAATGATTCTGGCTTTCGAAAATACTTTATATAGAAAAGAATTACCTTTTAGAGTCAGGAGGTGAGACATCCGGAGAGGACATCTGCTGTCAGATTCCAGTGGACAAAAACCAGAAGAAGTGTTCTGTATTTTGCACCCCGGCCACCTTCTCTAGAGCTATGAAACCCTAGAGACAGATGTTAAGGGCACCACTGTTGTCTTCTAAACTGATTATCTGGCCTACCAGGTTAGAAACTTAGAAACTTAGGTTGTATTTTTACTTAGGGTTCTCTTTTTTTGGAGGTGGGGGTATGATCTACCTACAGA
The DNA here is from genome assembly GCF_000951045.1 of Mandrillus leucophaeus. Taxonomy (NCBI): domain Eukaryota; kingdom Metazoa; phylum Chordata; class Mammalia; order Primates; family Cercopithecidae; genus Mandrillus; species Mandrillus leucophaeus. Next base: position 104,842 of record NW_012101541.1, on the reverse strand, counting down.
AAAAAATGCAAAGATTTTAAGTGATACAGTCTTTATTGACAATTTTTGCCTTGTAATTGGAGTTTTTAACTAGCATTTAATATAAGTATTAATATAATTGAATTAAGGTCTGCAGTTTTGCTGTTTGCTTTCTGTTTGTCCCATCTGCTTTTTGATCCTTTCTTGTTCCTTTTCTGCCTTATTTTGGCTGAAAATCAAATCATTTTTAGTTTTCCATTTTAATTCATTGACTTTTCAGCTATACTTCTTTGCATTTTTTTAAAGTGGTTACTCTAGGGATTATAATACACATTCATATCTTCTCACAGTCAACAGTGGTTAATATTTTACCACCTCACCTCCTTCTTTGTGCTATATATATCCTGCAATACCATGTTTTACTTTTTGCTTTCTGGTTATATGTCTTTTAAGTAAAATTAGAATAAACACACACAATTTTATATTTACCCATGTATTTTCCAGCTGGTGTCAATTTCCTTTAGTCTGCAAAATTCCCTTTAGAATTTTTTTGTAGTATAGGTCTGCTGGCAATGAGATCTCGTTTATCTAAAAATCCCTTTTCCATTATCTTTAAAGATACAGAATTTGAGGTTGACAAGTGGGTGGGTGTGGGGGGGTTTGTGTGTGTGTGTGTGTGTGTTCAGCACTTTAAAGACACCATTTTGTTGTCTCCTGGCCTCTGTTGTTTCTGATAAAAAGTTAACCATTGACTCTAAAGTTTCTAGGTATAGTTTTCTTTGTTTTTATCCATCTTAGAGTTCACTGAGCTTCTTGGACCTATACGTTATGTTTTTGAAAAAAATGGGGAAAGTTTTGTTACTACTTCAAATATTTATCTGCCCTATTCTCTCATTCCCTCTCAGGACTCCAGTTACATATATTTGTGCATTGTGATCTTGTCCCACAGTTCACTAAGGTTCTTTTATACCCCTCATCCTCAACTCTCCTTCTTTTTTTTTTATTTCCAGTCTTCAAATAGGATAATTTCTGCATATCTCTCTTTGCGTTCATGGATTTATTTATTTTTCTACTCCAATCTGCTGTTAAGCCTATTTAATACTTTTATTTCAGATGCTGTGTTTCTGGATTCTTTGTTTATTAAAGCTTTAATTCCTTTACTGCTATTTACCGTCTATTCATTGATTTGGTACCATATTTTCCTTTATGTCCTGAAGCTACTTTAAAGTTCTTGTCTGCTATTTCCAACATCTGAGTCATCCTAGTTTGGTTTCTACTGCATAAGTGATGTTGACTCCCATTATTCTGTTATTGGTCACATGTGCCTGCATTTTTGTATGTCTAGCTAGTTTTATTACATGGTAGATACTGTGGATGCTATGTGTTGTTGAGAATACAAATTTTGTTGTCTTCCTTTAAAGAGTATTGCATTTTCTTCTGTTAATCAGATAATTAACTCTCAGATCAGACCATCAGATCAGAATGAATCATACAGGAATTTTTTTCAAGACTTATTTTTAAAGCAGTTTTAGGTTCACAACAGAGCAAAAACTACAGAGAGTTACCATATAAATCTTCCCGCCACATATGCACAGCCCCCTCCACTCTCAACATGCTGCAACAGAATAGCACATTTGTTACAGTTGATGAATGCATATCATTATCAGCCAAAGTTCATAGTTTACATTATGGTGTAATGTTATCCATTATGAGTTTGGACAAACAGATAATAACCTATATTCACTATTTATAGTATCATAAAGACACTATAATTTTAACAAAGTCCATATCAATTATTTCTATTATGAATTGTGCCTTTATTGTTGTATCTAAAAAAGTCATTGCCATATCCAAGTTTAGTTAGATTTTCTCCTATGTTATTGCCTAGTTTTATGGTTTAATGTTTTACATTTAGATCTATGATTCATTTTGATGTGACTTTGTTTTGTTTTTTTTTGATTTTGAGACAGGGTCTTACTCTATCGCCCAGATTGCAGTGCAGTGGCACGATCTTGACTCACTGCAACCTCTCCTTCCTGGACTCAGGTGATCTTCCCATCTCAACCTCCTGAGTAGCTGGGACTATCTACATGCACCACCATGTCTGGCTTATGATTCATTTTGATTTACTTTTGTGATGGGTATAAGATCTGTGTCTAGATTCATTATTTTGCATGTTGATGTCCAGTTGTTCCAGCACCATCTGTTGCAAAGATATCTTTTCTCCATTGTATTGCCTTTGCTCTTTTGTCAAAGATCAGTTGACTGTATGTATATGGGTCTTTTGGGGCTTTCTATTCCATTGATCTATTTGTCTTTTTTTTTTTTTTTTTTTTCCCGTTACCAATACTGCACTGTCTTCATTACTGTGCTTTGTGTATTATGTCTTAAAAGTTAGATAGTGTCAGTTCTTCAACTTCATTCTCCTTTAATACTGTGTTGGCTGTTCAGGGTCTATTAGCTCTCTATATAAACTTTAAAATTTTGATTGGGATTGTGTTGAATCTATAGATGGGAAGAACTGACATCTTGACAATATTGAGTCATCCTATCCACATACATGAAATATCTCTCCCCTTAGTTCTTTGATTTCTATCAATAGAATATTGTAGCTTTTTTCATATAGCTCTTACGCATATTTTATTAGATCTATATTTTAAGCTTTTGGAGAGTGCTAATGCAAATGTACTGTGTTTTTAATTTTAAATACCACTTATTTATTGCTGGCATCTAGGAAAACAGTTTACTTTTGTATATTAACCTTGTATCTTACAACCTTGCTGTAATCGTGTTTTAGTTCTAGGAGTTTTTTAATCAATTCTTTTGAATTTTCTACATAGATGATCATATTATCTGTGAACAAAGACAATTTTCTTTCTTTCCTCATGGTAAGGTTAGGACTTGTGTCTCCACCCAAATCTCATCATGAATTGTAATCAGGTGTTGAGGAAGAGACCTGGTGGGAGGTGATTGGATCATGGGAGTGGTTTCCCCTATGCTGTTCTCATGATAGTGAGTGAATTCTAACAATATCTGATGGTTTTATAAATGGTCGTTTTCCCTACACTCACACACACACTCTCTCTCACCTGCTGCCATGTAAGTCATGCCTGCTTCCCTTTCTACCATGATTGTAAGTTTCCTGAGGCCTCCCCAGCCATGTGGAACTGTGAGTCAATTAAACCTCTTTCCTTTGTAAATTACCCAGTCACAGGAAGTTCTTCAGAGCAGCATGAAAATGGACTAATACACCTCACAATCCTACGTAACTTTTCTTTTCTTACTGCATTAGGTGATACTTCCAGTATGTTGTTGAGTGGTGGTAAGAAGGGACATCCTTGTCTTGTTTCTGATCTTAGTGGAAAGTATTCTGGCTTCTTACCATTAAATTTTTTGTTAGCTCTAGGGTTTTTGTAGATGTTCTTAATCACCTTGAGGATGTTTCCCATCTATTCTTAGTTTATTGAGAATTGTTATCATGAATGGGTGTTAGTTAGATTTTGTCAAGTGCTTTTTCTGCAGCTAGGACTATGTGATTTTTTTTTTCTTTTTTAGCTTGTTGATGTGATAGATTGCATTAATTGATTTTTTGAATGTTGAACCAGACTTGCATACCTGAGATACATTATATTTGGCTATGGCGTATAATTCTTCTTACAGGTTGTTAGACTTAATTTCCTAGTTTTTTTTGAGAATTTTTGCATCTATGTTCATGAGAAATATTGGTCTGTCATTTTCTTGTAATATCTTCATCTGGTTTTGGTATTAAGATTATACTGGTTTCATAGAATGATTTAGGAAGTACTCCCTCTGCTTCTGTTTTCTGGAAGAGATTATAGAGAATTGGAATAATTTCTTCCTTAAATGTTTGATAGAATTCATCAGTGAACCCATCTAGGTAAGGATTTTTTTTAAAAATTTTGTTAGGGTGGGTATAGAGTAATCCTTTCTCTAGGACTAGAATAGCCCACTTCTACCCGTTTCTGGGTATCAGCAGAATATCTGGGGTGTTCAGTGAAATCGCTTCACTATGATTGGTAGGACATCCTATGTCTCCCAACTCTGTATAATCTCTGGAATCTCTGGGTAGCTGCCATCTCCCAAGGAGCTGTGTTATTTTTTTTCCCCCGCTGGCCTTGTGTTATCTTGTCTTGGTGTTCTGGGTATGTGCAGCTTAGTATTTAGCTAAATACTTAAGATGTCACTTATATGAGTAACCGGAGTACTGCTCTTCAGAGCTTCATTCTCTCTGATATCATACTCTTAAAATCTTCAGGAATCCTGACCTCCAGTCCGTTTCTCCAGCTCAGTAAGATTACTATGTCCTGCTTGGGTTACCTCCTGGTGCCACAGTCTAGAAAGTGTTCTCAGACAGAAAGCTAGGGCAATTGTGAGGCTCATTCTATGTAGTTTCCCTCTCCCTGGGATCATAGTCCTATAACTGTCTGAAATTGGTTGCCAAATATTCACTATTCACAATAGCAAAGACTTGGAACTAATCCAAATGTCCATCAGTGATAGACTGGATAAAGAAAATGTGGCACATATATGGAATACTATGCAGCCATAAAAAAGGATGGATGGGTTCATGTCCTTTGTAGGGACATGGATGAAGCTGGAAACCATCATTCTGAGCAAACTGTCACAAGGACAGAAAATCAAACACTGCATGTTCTCACTCATAGGTGGGAATTGAACAGTGAGAACGCTTGGACGCAGGGTGGGGAACATCATACACTAGGGCCTGTTGTGGGGTGAGGGGAGTGGGGAGGGATAGCATTAGGAGAAATACCTAATGTAAATGACCAGTGAATGGGTGCAGCAAACCAACATGGCCCATGTATACATATGTAACAAACCTGCATGTTGTGCACATGTGCCCAAGAACTTAAAGTATAATAATAAAAAAATGCAAATAGGCAAGAAAGGCTTGATTCTGGAATATATCAGATTTCAGATCTTGCTGACACAAACAACTCTGGGCCAAAAGTTTAAGTCAACTGGAGACCCTTGACATTCTAATTGAGAGCCCTGCAAAGGAGGTGATTAAATTGATTCTAACACATAACTGGTTGTATAGGAAATCTGAGAACATTGACCCTTTAAAAATTTATGAAATTATTACCTGTTTTTAGAGGTAGGAGATCCTTGACAGAATAAACTGACTTTATTTCTCTGAAGAAAAAAAACAAATTGGTTGCCAAATATTAAGGTGCACATATGTAAGCCAAGATGCATAAGGATATATGCAATGTTAAGGATATATGCAATATGCTCTATGTGGTTTATTCTATTCCTTCATTTTTTTATGCCAGTGGCAAGTCACTAATTTAATTTTATGATCCACTAATTGATCATAACCCTCAGTTTGAAAAACATGGATTTTAACCAGTCACCATTGTCTATCGGAGGTGGGACCAGCTTTTCCAAAGCATATGGCCTTACAGAAATGGAATAAATGCTAGACACACGGTTAGGCTTCTGTTTGAAAGGAAGAGAAGGGGGTTGACAACTAGAGGTTAGGATAGGCAACCAAAATAATCTGCTGCAGAGACTGTAGCTTACTCATTTAACTGTCCTAAGCATCTGGTGTGCTTGGAAGTACTGTACCAACTTGTTTCCCTTATTCCATTGGCTCTCAACAATTACTCTTCCTTTTTCTGGTTTGCTTGTAGTTTTGTGTTCCTCAGATATTTTTTCTTGTTGCTATCATTGTGCTTGCCTTTATATTGTCATTCTATCTCCTACCTTCTCATTTTAAAAAGTTCCCTTTTCATTTTGCTGCTTTTCATCTGCTTAGACAAAAGACTAGCTTCTTAAAAGCTGTGACTCAAGAGTAACCGAGTAACCAAGTTCCCGGTAAGATCTTAGGTTTTACTTCGTGATCTTTTTCATGGTGATACTTGCTTATTAGATTTTTTAAATGACATCCAAAATTTTTAGCTGAGGCCTGGCTAGTTACCAATAAGTTATCTCTGAAATACAGAAGTACTCCTGTACCCTTCAGTCTTCCAGAACAAAAGCTTCTGCTGTTATTAAATGGTAATAATGTAAGCACAATACTTGGGGACTCTACTAGATTATAGTCCTTGTTTTCCTTGACGTTGGTAAAGAGAAGTCTGCTGTCCCACAGATCATTAATTTTAGAATTATGAGTAACATCAAGTGTATTAACTGTTGTAACCTAGCTTCAATTAGTCAACAAATACTTTAAAATATTGCATTTCACCAATTGTAAGATGCGCATTTTCTGACATTTTAATGCAGCTTACATTTAATAGTGTCCTACAGTTGCTGTTGTCCCTGTGGTAAATCATGGTGTAGTTTCCTCATGTACTTGGTTAGTAATCCTAGAGACACGACTGAACTGCACACCTTTCGTTGTTTTAATTAACAAACCATTGAATAATAAACCATTTAAGGACCTTTGAGAAAAGAATAGGAGTTTTGTTACTGTCCAAAATCTCTTCTGTTAATACCCTCTGTTAAGATTAAGATAGTGCTACTATCATCAAAGCTTGTAAGAATGAGCATCGAAGCTTGAAAGAAAGTCCCAGAGACAACAGAGGATCGCTGTTTTAAGAAATGCTACATTATCAAGGATCTTGATAGTATAAAAACAATACTACATGGAAAACCTTGACACCTATGATTTTGAATATAAAAGTGATCAGAAGAATTGAACACTGAATGTGAAGAAATTTTAGGAATAACTTAGCCAGTTTAGATTGCTTATGTTTTTCTTGTTTGTACATAATATATGGTTCTTACAGTTTCTAAATAAGTCTAAAGAGCTCTTTCAGTATTTAAAATAAATAAATAATTTAAGCAATAAGAAAGCATGTGTCATGGTTTGACTATTTTCTTCCTTAGTGATGTATAAAATGATGGTGCTTCATATAAACAGTACTATCTTGAATTTGATGAAACAAAAGTTTGATTTACTGTCTTACTATTATTGTACTGCTTCCTATTATAACTTATGTTTTCTTCTCCATAACACTATAAGGCCATGCATGAATCATAGAGACTATGTCTCATTTTGATCTAGCAGCCACAGTATTATCCAGGAACTTGTTAGAATGCAAATTCTTAGACCCCACCCTAGACCTACTGAATCAGAAATCTGGATGTGGGTGTGTTACCAAGCCATACAGGTGATTTTAATGCAAGCTAAAGTTTGAGAGCCACTGCTCTGGGCAGAATTTTAGGCAAGGGAAAAATACTGGTACTATTATATTCAAATTAGGTATATATGCATAGCTTAAAGAGTAAGAAACCATAGATGGCTTGACTTCAGCTTAATTATATCTGCTAACAGTGTGTTTAAGAGGAATGAAGAAATTTACCATGGTGTGTGTTAGCTAACTACCAGTAATGTAGGCAGAGTAATGGAATAGTCCAAGAACTACATCTCCTTCACTTTTGATATTTGATCTTTGTCTTTTCAGCATGATGTATCCCAGACTTTACTCAAGGCAACACTGGACAGTGTTGTAGAAGAATGTGTCAGCTTTGTGGGAGTGGACATTAACATCTGTTCAGAAGTTTTGTTAAGGTGAGACACATCCGTGGCTGAAGATCACAGAATCGAGTTTAACTGGCTATCCAGTCCAAACTCGGCTAGAGGAAGGGAACACGTGTATAAAGTTGTCAAGTATAGAACATCTATGGGTTTATACATTGCTTTAAGTAATCAGAGGGGAAGACATCATGTAAGAAAAGAATTATAACAATTCACATTATCATTTTTAATATTGCAGGTCTAAAGTGAAGAGCATAGAGCATATGGTAACCATTGAGTGCATTAGTGTTGCTAATAGAATTTAAATAAGGTTAACATGGAAAAGAGCTGTTTCTCACCACATGAGAGTAGAGATTTTTCACTAGTTAAGTCTCTTGCATGCATCTGTCAAACCTGGCAGTAACCAAAAGATAAATTCTGAGGGTTCAAAGTATGGTTACCATATTTTTACCCTGATTCTACAAGAAACCTGTCAAAATTTTTATCATAGTATAATCACATGTTATATAATCTTTTTTTCCCCCGTGGTTTTAGAAGAGCTGCTTTTTTGTTCACAGTTTTGCATTTATTACACAAGTCTGCTAATGCAGCATGAAATTCTCTGATCTGGACCTTTTTCGCTGAAACAGGTATAGGAGAAACTAACCCTTACATTTTAAGTTGTTGATTTTCTAACACAGCTACAAACATTTCATAATTTCATATATGGAATTTCATAATAGAGTTGAAATTCTCTGAAATAATCTTTTAACACCAAGGAAACTACCTAATATAGTTTTTATATATAATTTATACTAACCATGACAATTATAGATAAGGACCTTTCTATAGTTCAGCTCTATATTACTGAGAACAGGCTAACACGCAAAAAAGGTAGTACAACACAGTTGTAGCTATTATAACTTCTTCTAACTCACTTTGTATGTATGCTGAAAAAAATAGGCAAAATTATTACTTTATCCAGAAACATAAGGAATATGAATATATAGAAAAACTGTGAGGAACATTTTTTTCTTGCATCAGTGTTAGCCGGCTTACCAGCATCTTTATGACAGCTATTGGTTTTGTCTTTTTTTTTTTTCTTTCCTCTAGCACAACTCTTTTTTTTCCTCTGGTTTTCTTTTTTTGACTCCCCTTTGGATTAACTTAACTTATACATATGAGGATATGTCATTGCAGTTGTTTTATGATCCAAATGTTTTATATCATTGTCTTTTCAGGTGATATCTTCTTTTCAGTTTGCCTTTTTTTTTTTCGTTAGGCATATTGCAGGACTCAATGCCAACAGAGCCAAAAATATTATTGAATGGCGCGAGAAAAATGGACCCTTTATCAACCGAGAACAGCTGAAGAAAGTGAAAGGACTGGGTCCAAAATCCTTCCAACAGTGTGCTGGCTTCATCAGAATCAACCAGGATTATATCCGAACATTTTGCAGGTGATTATAAGTATACACTTTGATTCTATTGTCAACCTCCTCTCTTGTTATTGTTACCTATCCTACTACTGATTAGTGTAAATTCTAAGTGTCCATTGCATGCCTTCATTCAATACGTGTTGAGTGTCCTTTGGTAGGCATTGGGAATACAGCAGTGAGCAAGTCAGCAAATTCTGCATTCTCATGGAGTTGTATTTTAACGTGTAATACAGACAATAAGCAAACTAGTAAAATTAGTAGTTTCAGAAGGCAAGAAGTGCTATGAAAATTGAAGCAGGGATATGTGACACTGTCTTAGGGGAGTAATACAACTACTTTAGATTCGTTATTTTTTGAAAACTTATTTGAGCAGAGTTTTGAATGAAATGCCACCCAAGTATCAGAAATAAAGCATTCCAGGCAAAGTGAACACTAAGTGTGCACAGTCCTAAGACAGGACCAACTTTGATGTATTCAGGAAATGAGGGAAAGGCGCACACAGTTGGAGCATAGCAAATGGGAAGGACTAGTACAAGATGAGGTGACAATGGTGACTTCAAAGTGACCACTTTATATTGACATAGCTGTTCCCTAAGCATAGATATGTTTCCCCACTCCCTCCTCACTGAAAATGGATCAAAGCGTTGATTATCAGTTGTGTGTATCAAGAGCTAAATTTCTTTACTTTCTAATCCTGAAAGCACAAAAGCTTGTTAGATAAACTTCTTAGCATGGTATAATCATGAAAGAACATTTACGTGTCTACTACTTTGGGACTACCTGGTTAATTCATATGTACTTTTTTCTTTTGACAAAATTATAATAGAGGTCATATGGAAGATAACCTTTATTCTGGAAAAGACTGATTAAGCCTCACTAGAATATATTATAAAGCTGTGGTAATTAAACAGTTTGCTTTTGATGTAGGAATAGCACAGAATAAGGTCTGAAATCCACCAAAACATAGTTAGAATTTAGTTTATAGTAAAGGTGACATTTCAAATGGTAGGGTAAAATTGATTAATTATCTAACAAGTGATATTATGACAACTGTCAGTAATTCAATATGTGTGAAGGAAGCTATAGTCCCACTTCTCACTCTTATGCCCAAATACATTACAGGTTTATCATAGACTTAAATGTAAAAAAAAAGTAAAACTGTAAAAGCACCAGAAGAAAACATGGGGAAATATTGCAGAGCATTAGAGTGATGGAAATTCTTTCTAAATAGATCATGAAACCTAGAAGCCAGCACTGAAAAAAATTGAAGATAAAATGATTCTGTTTTTGTTAGTTTACATGTTCTTTGAACACTTGGTTAGAAAACACAGCATAGGCCAGGAGCGGTTGATCACCTGAGGTCAGGAGTTTGTGACCAGCCTGGCCAACGTGGCGAAACCCTGTCTCTACTAAAAATACAAAAATTAGCTGCGTGTGGTGGTGCTCACCTGTAATCCCAGCTACCCAGGAGGCTGAGACAGGAGAACTACTCGAACCCAGGAGGTGGAGGTTGCAGTGAGCCAAGATCATGCCACTGCACTCCAGCCTGGAGACAGAGCAAGATCCTATCTATCTCAAAAACAGACAAACCCAAAAAGGACCAAAAAAACTCACAGTATAAAAAAAGAACAAAAAGTCAAAGACGCCTCTCAAGTCTCACTTGAAAAAGTTTCTTATATGTTGCTTCCAGAAAGTAAATTTACAGTTATGTCACCTTGTTTGTATATGTTTATTATTTTAAAAATGTATACACAAGGGATCAGGCTCTGCAACTATTTGAAACTTGCTTTATTTGTTTCAGTCTTCTGGATCTCTTTCCAAATTATTACATATAGATTTCTAACTTTTTATTCTTTATATTGTCTGCATAATATTTTATTGTATGGATGAGCTATAATTTAGTCTAATCAGTGTCTTATTGATGAATATTGAGCTTGTTTTAAAGCCTTGTATTTTTCCAGCTGATAATTAGGTGCTTGAAGATTTGTGACTGTTACATCTCCTGAATAGTTCATAGGTTTATTCAGAATGGAATATTGCTACCACATTTAATGTTTTTTGCTTGAAATTTATTTGCTAGCAATGTTACTATATTTGCCTTTTCAAAATATGCCTGGTGTTTTTTTTTTCTAATTTTTATACTTTCTATGACATTTTTGATGTGGCTCTTAGAAACATATAGCTAGATTTCATGGTTTTACTCAATCTGTTATTAATACATTCACATTTGTTGTATTTATTTATATGTTTGGGCTTATTCTTCCTATGTATTTTGCCTCCATCATGCTTTCTGATTCTTCTTTTCCTTTTAGGCTATTTATTAGATTTATCAGTTAATAAGTTTTCTGTTTCCTTGTTATCTCATCTCATCTCATCTTTATCTCTCCTTAGTGATTTCAAAGTTGCACATCTTCTATTCTTCTGATGATCATCCTTAAATTTGTTTTGGACTGACCTCTGGAGTTAATAGGTGTCTCTGCCCTCTTAGAGACGACTAGAAACAGTATCCTTCCCAATCTTTCTCTCTTCAACTCTGTCTACCTCCCATGATAAGACGACCTGGGATTTTAGTTTCAGTCCTTCCCT
>NW_012101541.1:54705-93068 GCF_000951045.1 Mandrillus leucophaeus | reverse complement strand
CCTCCCCTCATACACACACTATATGCATCTTTACATATACACACACAATATGCGTCTGTCTGTACATATACACACACTATATGCGTCTGTCTGTACATATACACACCCTATATGCATCTTTACATATACACACCCTATATGCATCTGTCTACATATACACATACTATATGCATGTGTCTGTACATATACACACACTATATGTGTCTTTGCATATACACACACTATATGCATCTGTCTGTACATATATACTATGCATGTGTCTGTACATATACACACTATGCATGTGTACATATACATATATACACCATATGCATGTGTATATGTGTATATAATATACACATACACTATACACACTCCTCTCTATATAAAAATATGTATTTTCATAGATGTATATTTTAACATATATATACACATACTGTATGTGTGTATATACACATAATGTATATATATTTACATCATTCATTAGCATTTACTTAATTTAATCAGTTTTTGTGGTTTCTACACGGTTTCTTGTAATTCATATTATCATTTTTCTTCGATTTATTGGTTTTTGCTAGAATTAATCCTTAAGAAATTCTTTTTAGAGAGGTCGTATGGGTTATGCTTAAGTCCTTACATACCTGCAAACGATTTCAATTTGCCCTCTTACTCAAATGCTAATTTGACTAGGTATGTGATTCTAAATTCAAAATCATTTTCTCTCAGAACTTTTAAGATATTGTTCCACTATGTTCTGACATCTGATGTTTGCCAATGAGAAATCTGATGCTAGCCTGATTCCAGATCCTTTTTAAGTAATGTTTTAATTTTCTTTCTTGAAAGCCTTTTAGAATTTTAAAAATTATTTATATTGTAAAGTTTATCCATGATACGTCAAGTATGAGTCTTTTTCTTTTCTTTTTTTTGAGACAGTCTGTCCCTCTGTTGCCCAAACTGGAATGCGATGGCAAGATCTCAGCTCACTGCAACCTCTGCTTCCCGGGTTTAAGCGATTCTCCTGCCACAGCCTCCCAAGTAGCTGGGACTACAGGCATGCACCACCACAACCAGCTAATTTTTAAATTTTTAGTAGAGACAGGGTTTCATCATGTTGGCCAGGCTGGTCTTGAACTCATGACCTCAGGTGATCTGCCCACCTTGGCCTCCCAAAGTGTTGGGATTACAGGTGTCAGCCACTGCGCTTAGTCAAGTATGAGCCTTTTTTTGTTCATCCTGTTCTACACTCAATAGATTCTTTTGAGAGCTTGTTTTTCTTAGCTCTGAGAAATATTATTTTGTTTCCCTACATTTTCCTCTTTTCTCTCCTAGAATGCCAGTTATACAGACAATCAGTTAAGAATGTTTTTGGCTTTAAGTAACAGAAAGCCCTTTTCCCAGTGATTTAAACAAATAAGTGGTAGTTTCTATGAAGTGAAAGGTCAGAATCTGGTTGCTGTTTTTGCATATTTGTATGACAGAGAAATAAGCACATTTTAATTTGAAGACTTTTCTGTCCAACCTTCCCCTTTTTATAAATGTGGTTTTTTCTGGTTTTACATAGTCAGCAAACTGAATCTTCAGGCCAAATTCGAGGAGTTGCTGTTACATCTTCAGCAGACATTGAGGTCACAAATGAGAAGCAGGGCAAAAAGAAGAGCAAAACTGCAGTGAATGTTTTACTGAAGCCAAATCCTTTGGACCAAACTTGTATTCATCCAGAATCATATGACATAGCAATGAGGTAAGTCTGAGGCCCATGTGGAAATTCTCCATATCCAGAGTGAGTTCTTTACAGCAAATGGCCTTTGTTTTGGCATAATGGAAACTGAAAAATATGACCATGTTTAATGTGACAACATTTTTCAGAAGTTCTGCATTGCTGAGTTATGTGGCACATTATTTTATTTCAGTGAGGAATGAAGCCATTACTCCTGGAGCATTGTCAAGCTAATAAACCCTGATACTAATGGTGAAGTGTGTGTAATGGAAATTGCATGGCACTCCCCTCTGTTTGTTTTGGAAATTAACAAGACACAACTGACTAGAACCTGGCATAAAACTTGTGCTTTTCTAAAGATAAAACCCTTTTGAAAGTATACAGCCAACTCAGCTTTCTTAAGTAATATTTTTATTGGTTATTGGTTATTAAAATCTAAGAAATGATGTACTTTTAGTGAGTATACATTAACAGAATGACATGGGGGAAGCTTTTGAGTATAAGGGAAGTTTAAGGCATAAAAAGAAAAAACTTTTTAATAGCACATTTAATTAGTTTTAAGTTTTTTTAATTAGTTCAAAAACAGTGAGTTGCTACATAATGACATTTTTAAAAGATTCTTACTGAATTATATGACAGTATAAGAAATATAGTGAATATTTTAACTTTTATTGAATCTAAAATGAGATTTTTGTTTTAAAATCACTTGTATTTGATTATTTTAGTAAATGTCATTATGTCATTAATTTGCTTTCTTTTAAAAATATTTTAAAAGACTATAGTATATTATAGAAAACTTAGAAAAAAGAAGTAAAAAATAATATTCTGTCAACATCTAGCTGGTTCGTGATTTCCCCCAAAAGTTTTATGATGAAAAAATTTAACCATACAGAAAAATTGGAAACAAAAATTTTACAGTGAATTCCTATATAGCCACACCTAGATTTTATCATTAACATTTTACTATATTTGTTTTTCTACATATCCATCTACTTGTCCATCCATCTTTTTTGTTTTGTTTTGTTCTGTTTTGTTTTTGAGACAAGGTCTTTCTGTCATCCAGTGCAGTGGTGTGATCTTGGCTCACAGCAACCTCTGCCTCCTGGGTTCAAGTGATTCTCGCGCCTCAGCCTCCTGAGTAGCTGGAGTTACAGGTGTACAGCACCACGGTCTGGCTAATTTTTTATATTTTTAGTAGAGACGGAGTTTCGCTATGTTGTCCAGGCTGGTTTCGAACTCCTGGACTGGAGTGATCCGCCCACCTTGGCCTCCCAAAGAGCTGGGATTACAGGCATGCGCCACTGCACCTGGCCCATCTTACGTTTTTGATGCATTCCGAAGAAGGTTGCAGACATTGGTACACTTTGCACTAAATACGTCAACATTCAAATAATTAACTACAATTTGATAATTCTTTACAATTTTTTTCTTTTGAGGTCACATTTACATACAATTAAATTTTAAGTTTGTATTAGCTGAATTTTGACAAATACCTACATCTGTGTAACCAAACTGCTGTTGAGATCAGGAACATTTCTATTTGAAAACGTTCCATTATACCTTTTCCAATCAGTTACTGCCGCAGCCTCCCAGAGGTAACTACTTGTTTTGATTTTTTTCTACCAAGGATTAGTTTTCTCCCTCTACCATACAGTTGTACTCATCTGTGTAAGGCTTCTTTCAGCGTCATATTTAGCGATTTATCTGTGTTGTAACAAGTATCAGTAGCTTATTTTTTATTGCTTAGTTATATTCCATTGTGTGAATATACCACAGCTTATCTATTTTCCTGTTAATCTATTTTCCTATTAATCTAAGAGGTACAGGAAATACCAAACTGTTTTTTTATACTCTCTACATTCGGTACAACGGAGAACACTTCTGTGGCCTCTGGTCACCAAAATATGTAGGGATTTCTCCCCTCCAACCAGTCAATTCTGCAGCAGATTATCCAGCAGACATCACCTGGGTGTCCTCTAATTCAGTTAATTTCTGACACTGTCTACCTGGAGATAGTGTCAGATCCCACAGGTTGAGGGTTCAGTACTATAAGATTACTCCCGACTTCAGGCGCCTGGTTTGTGACCTATAACTTCAGGATTCCTACGACCCTGGAGTTCAATTGATTTGCCAGTTTACAGAACTCAGGGAAACATCTACTTAATGTTCATCCACTTATTATAAAGGATATTGCAAAGGATACAGATGAACAGCCAGATGGAGAAGATGTATAGGGAAAGGTAGAGGGGAAAGGCATATGGGAGGAAGGATGTGGAACTTCTGCGTAGGCATACTACCCTCTAGGAACCTCCAGGTGTTGAGCTATCTAGAAGCTCACTGGAACCCAGGCTTTTGGGTTTTTAGTAGGTTTCATTACATAGGCACGATTGAATCATTGACTGTTAGTGATCAACTCAACTTTCATCCCTTCTCCCCTGCCTGGAGGTTGAGGGTCTGGAGCTGAAAGTGACAACCCCTCTACTCACTTGTTTGGTTTTTCTGGTGACCATCCCCTATTGTGAAGCTATCTAGGGGACCCCAGCTACCAGTCATGTCATGCAAAATACACTCTTATCTATCACTCTGGAGATTCCAAAGGTTTTAGGAGCTTTTTGCAGGGAAATGGGAGGAAAGCCAGATATGTATTTCCCAGTATCACATGAACCTTGCTTATTTCCAGTCTTTGGCCATTCTGAGTAAAACTGCTGTGAATATTCTTGCACAGTTTTTTTGTTGCCTTTGACCTTTGTTTTCATTTATCTTAGAAAAATACCTAGGAGAGGAATTGATAAGTCATGAAGTCTGATGAAAGTTTAGTTTTCTTAGAATCCCTCTGGTTGTACCATTTCACGTTTTACACTTTCACCATGAGAATTCTGGTTGCCTCGCATTTTTGTCATATGATGTTAGGTAGTTGTTAGCCATTCTAATGCGTGTAGAAAGATCTATGTGGTTTTAATTTGCATTTCCCTGGCAACATTGAACACTTTCTAATGTGCTTACTAGTCATTTGTATATGTTCTTTGTGAAATATTTGTTCATATTATTTGGCCATTTTCTAATTGAATTGTTTGCCCTTTTATTATTGAGTTTTGGGGGTTTTTAATATATCCTGCATATATAAAAATGTACTTTGTCAAATATATGATTCATGAATATTTTTTCCCAGTTTCCTCTTTTTTTTAGAGACCAAAAGAAATGTCTTATTGCTGTCTTAATAATATTTATCAATTCTTTTGGTCCATGAACTTATTATATCTTAGCATTTATTTAGGTCTTATTTCTCTAAGCAGTGTCTTTTAGTTTTCAGTGTACAGGTTTTGCATGTGTTTTATTAAATGTATTATATGTTTTTCAACACTATTGTAAATGGAGTTTTTAAAATTTGCTGCTACTTGTTTGTTGCTAATATATAAAAATATGAGTTTTGTATAATAACCTTATATCCTGCAGACTTGTTAAATTCACTTACTAGTTCTACTAGGTATTTGTAGATTCCTTAAGTTCTCCTATATAAGCAGTTATGTCATCAGTAACTATATTAAACCTTACTTCCTCCATTTTAATCTTCATGCTTCTTATTTTTCTTTACTTTATTCTTTTTTCTTTTTTTCTTTTTGCCTATTGCAATGGCCAGGACCTTCAGTACAGTGTTGAATAGGAATGGTGAGAGCAGATATCCTTGTCTTGTTCTCAACTTTGGGACATGGTTCTGATTTTTTTTTAATGTAAAAAAATTGTAGTTCCATAGTAATTGTCTTTTTAGTGTTTGATGAGAAGGTGCATATGTGCACAGGGTTTCATAGACTTCTTGCAGTAATTCTGAGCTGTACATGGGGACTACATTATTTTGTTCCGTGTAAATCACTATCTTTTTTAGGGGCGGGTGGGGATCGGAGGGAATGTGGACAGGGTCTCACTTTGTCACACAGGCAGGAGTGCAGTGGTGTGATCTTGGCTCATTGCAGCCTCAACCTCCTGAGCTCAAGCAATCCTCCCACCTCAGCCCCAAATAGCTGGGACTACAGGCATGCGCTGTGCCACCATGCCCAGCTAATTTTTGTATTTTTAGTAGAAACGGGTCTTCACCATGTTGCCCAGGCTAGTCTTGAACTCCTGCGCTTAGGCAGTCCTCCTACTCGGCCTCCCAAAGTGCTGGGATTACAGGCGTGAGCCACTGCATCCAGCCAGTATCTTTTATAATGTATGTTTTTGTTTGTTTCCATAATCTGATTATAATATGGTTTAGAAGTTTCTCAATTTTTGTCAATTTGCTTTCTATTGTAAGCACTGTTTTTTGTTTCTACATATCCCTCTCATTAAAAGCTTAATGTTTCATCAAGTGATTGAACTGTAACTTATTTTAGCTATAGTAGCGCTAATAGTGGTTCATTATGATGCATTCCTAGAAGTAGAATTACTCTATTAAAGGGCCTGAAAGTTTCTGTGGCTCTTGAAATACATCACCAAGTAACACACTGATTTATAATGCCATCAGCAGTGTTCAAACCTGAAAAATCTTGAATTTCTCCTGTTAAACAGGACTTTTTTTGGCCAACTTTTATATGGTCCAGTTTCTGCATGTGAAATATAAATGCCCTGCTAGTGACTTCACCCTTCTGTCTGTTTCCTTTGGAACTGTGCTTGTCTCTCAGAAGGAAGATATTTGTGAACTAGTTAATGGGAAATTTCTTCTGTTGCAGTCCAACCCCTGACCTTTAAAACCTAGAGATTATCGCTTCTGAGCCTTTTGGCTAAGATCAAGTGTTAAACCTAGAGATGAAGTTAGCAATTTATCTTGCCATCCCCATCATCCAGTTTGGAACTGCGATAGCAATTTCTGGCTATCAAGTACGCTTAGTTTAAACATCACCCATCATAGGTCGTTCATACTCTATATATTCTCACACAAGTGTCTTCCCAGGGAAGAAAAAAAGCCCATTTAAGATGTGGTTAGGTCATCATTGGTTTGATTTCAGTTCTAGTAAAAGAATTTTTGTTGCAGGCCATTTCATGTTTTAGTTGTATCAGAAAACTATTGGAAATTAAATGCCTTTAATGTCACCCTTCCATAATATCACCCACACAAATACATCAAAATGTAACATGATTACGTCTTTCCTTTCGTGTTTATGGTAGTCTGTCTCATATGTGTTTTTAGGAAAATTGAGATTATGATATTTTATAGCCTGAGTTATTTAGTGGTTTAAAGAAAGTCAACTTTTTTGTTTATGTTTATTATTTATATAATTTTTAAAAAGCCTTATTTATGTATGAGTTCTTTGTATATTAAAGCCCTTTGTTTTATGGACTGGCATTGTTTTTCTACTTGTTCACCTTTTGTATCTGCTTATAATGTTACGTTTTTGAAATATGAATGTTTAATTGTTATGAAGTAAAACTTTTTTTGGTTTTTATGCAAGTTATGTCTTAAGAGCCCTCATCTCTAAGATCATCAGTTCAGTGTTCCCCATATTCTTTGTGTTCTTTATTTTAATAATTACTCTGAATTTTGTTGGTGATGACTGTATTCATCACTTAGAATGTACAGAGCACTGTGGTAGGGGCTGAAGTATATAAAAATGAATAGAAGTGACTATACTCTCAAGGAGCCTAATAACTCCTTGGGGAGGATAAAACTTACATTCACAGATATCACAGTAGTGCCGAACAATTAGAAAGTACCCTTTGTGAAGCATAAAGGTTGCTCCCAGGAAAAAGAACTCATTTCCAGATAGGGGAATCTTGTAAAGTTTTATGCAGAAGGTTACATTTAGGCTAGGTTTTTAAGGATTTCATTCTGTAGAAAGAGGCACTTAAAAGATTGGAGACAGAAAAATATAGCTCAGGCCAGCTTTGGAATAGTTAATGGTCCAGTACAAACAACTTTCAATGACTACTTCCTCATTACCAAGCATGTTAGAAGCATCATCATATTTAAACCTTACACAGCAACCCTATGAGGTTGGTACTATGGTACTATTATTATTCCCACTTCTTCAAGTATACAGTCTCAGATAGGGTAAGTAAATTGTCTAAGCTAACTTAGCTAGTAGAACCAAGATTTGAACTAGATCTGTGTCACTTTAAAGCTTGAGCTCTTAACTAGGCTACAATGAAAAAGCTAGCTTGCAGCCAGATTTTAATGAAATCATAATGGTCTTTCCAGTTAAAGGTATTGTACCCGAAAGACTCTATGTGTTATTCTGTACAGAAAAATAACAGGGCTTGTGTTAAATGTGCTTCTTAAGGAAAAAAAAAAAAAGTATCTGGAATATGCTGTCTTTGAGTGTTATTCTCGATCATCACATGGCTGAAATTGGACACTGCCTTTTCTCTCAAGAAAACATTACCCCCTCCAATAAATGAAACTTTGCTGATTTATTTTATTAAGGGATATGTTGGAAATGGATTCTTCTCTAGAATATGTAGAATTTTATGCTGTTCTGTTGCAGATATGCTGTTTCCTGAAAATAT
This sequence comes from Mandrillus leucophaeus, assembly GCF_000951045.1. NCBI lineage: Eukaryota > Metazoa > Chordata > Mammalia > Primates > Cercopithecidae > Mandrillus > Mandrillus leucophaeus. The sequence continues at coordinate 84,895 of NW_012101541.1, read as the reverse complement.
TCCATTAAAAATAATTCCCTTCCATCATGTTTTTTATATGAGGCATGTGTTTGCTATATTCTTATTTTAGGAGAGGAGTATGGTACAGAACAGGAGTAGCGTGTTCATCCTGGAGCCAGAGCAAGGTTTTCAGCAGGAGAATGGAGGTAGAATGTCAATTAAATATGGCAAGAAAACCCATATTATAGAAGATATAAGGGAAACATGGGATTTAGAGTATTGCTCTACACTGTTGCTACAGATAGATTTTCCCTCAATAGTTCTTTGAAGCCATTCTATTCTAAATTCCTTTTACTTGTTTCAGGGTCTTGTAACCCTACACTGCTCCTCCATATCTTGATTCTCTTTCCTTCCCCACCCTGACTTCTTCCAGGTTGTTGCTGAGGACTCCTGACCTTGCCCATTGTATTGATCTCTGTGTCTTAATTGCCTCACCTCTAAATGTTAGGGGTGGGGGGGTGGCAGCCAAATGTATAAGATTTTTTATAATAGTTTTATAAAGCTTTGTGACTGTCTCTTGTATCTTTAATGTCTTCACTTCTTCTCATCATTTTTGGCCAGAGATGTATTATTGCTGGGGTCTGCCTATTCCTCACTCATGAAAAGCTGGAAGCTGTGGCCACCTTTTATCTTACTTTCCCTTAGACCTTCTAACTCATTGCTCCTTCTTTTCATTGCTGACCCTCTCAGAACTATCTGCCTCTAATTCTTTCTGCCTGCTTTCTCCCAGTCCCTTACAGATTGGCTTCTATCCTTACCCCTCTTCCGAAATTATTCTCTCAGCTAATCATCAGTCACCTCCTTTCCATTCTTAACTCTTTTACCCATTCTGCCACATTTGACACTATCAACTTACCGACCTTCTACCATGACTTTTATACTGTCTGTGATTTTTCTTTCTCCTGTGGCCCTGTAGATGTATATATTCTTCAAGCTTTTGATCTTCATCTTCTTTTCTAGTTGTTCTACTTGCTCCCTTGGATGATTCTACCCATACACATGACCATCTGTATGTCTTAGACTATATAATTCAAATCCTGTTTCTTAACATCCCTAGTCCAGGCCTTTCTAAACTCTAGCCCAACCTTTCCATTTGTTTGTGAGAGATTTTCTCATGAGTATCTTAGCAATGGAAACTCTATGTATCTAAAATTGAAACTTGTACCACCCCGCTTTGTCCCTCCTTTTACAACTCCATCTTCTCTTATCTTCCATCTCCATCTTCCTCACTAGCCCCACACAAAGACAAGACAAACAAAAAGGCTCAGTAGTGAATGGTTAATGGCATGAATCTCTTTCCATTAACTTAGGCTAGAACTGACAGAATCATTCATTTAAAAAAGTCTTTTGAGTGATTGCTATATTCCAAGTACTGTTATGCAATCTTGGAACACATTCAAAGGTCCCTGCTCTCAAAGAGACACAGTATACAACCAGCATAATAAATAAATTATACAGTGTGATAAAATGTTGTGGGAAACAGGGAAAGAGCAGAGTAATGGGATAGGGATTGCCAGGATTGTGGGTAAGGGTTTGAAAATTTAAGTAGGGTAGTCATCATAGGCCTCATTGACTTGGTGACATTTGAGAAAAGTCTTGATGGAGGAAAGAGCTGTGCAGATATCTTGAGAGAGTTCCAGGAAGAGGAGCCACATTTGAAGGTTCAAATGTGGGAGCAGGCATGACATATTCAAAGAATAACAAGGCAGCCAGTGTGGCCAGAGCAGAGTGAGCAAGGGAGAGAAAAATAGGAGATTGAGTCAAAAGGGCATTGGGAGGCTATTATAGGGGCTTGACTATAGTTCTGAAAGAGTGATATGATCTGATTTACATGTTAAAAGGACCCCTTGTCTGCTGTTTTAAGTCCACTGTAAGGGGCAGTGGTAGAAGCAGGGAGACCAGTTAAACTAATTGCTGTAATCCAAGAGAAAGATGATGACTGAGACCCAGATGATACAGCAGAAGATATGGTGAGAAGTGTTCACATTCTGGATATACTTTAAAAGTAGAGTCAATAGGATTTACTGAAAGATTGGATGAAGGATATGAAAATTAGTAACTGGTTACAAATGGCAAAAATAATATGAATGCTAGAGACACTGTGGAGGATGAAGTGGAAACTCACTGTATTGGAGGGGAGTGGAAAAGGGAAAAGTTAAAGAACTAAACAGTGATCATTCCCATAGTGATCTCATCTGGTCTCATGGCTCTAAGGACTACCATAAGCACATGACTCCAAAATTTATATTCTTAGCCCAAACCACTCTTCCAAACTGTATCTGCCTACTTAGATCTCAAACCTAACATGCCTAAATCTGAACCCATCTCTCCCCAAAATCTTCAACTACAATCTTTTTCATCTCAGATTATTTCAGTTCATCCTTTCAGTTTCTCAGTTCAGAGCCTTGAAATCATCTTTGGTTTGACAAGATATCCTTAGCTGAAAATGAGATCCTTCTCCTTGAACAACCTTTATGCTTCTCTAAGGGCATTTACTAATTTCTTACCCCTATTATGGTATCTGTGAGTATAAGTTATATCCTTCCTACTTTGGGAGGCTCTTTGAGGGCATAAATCACCTCTATTCATTTTTATAGTCTTCAGCCCCTGCCACAGTGCTCCTCACGTTCTAAATGATGCATAAAATCATCAACAAAATTCAGAGTAAATATTAAAATAAGAATAGAAAGAATATGGGGAACACTGAACTGATCTTAGAGATCAGGAATCTTGAGACACATCTTGCATAAAAGCAAGAAAAATAATGTTAATATTTTTAATTAAAAAGCTGCTTTTGATGTACCCCTTGGTTACTCCACCATACCCCACTTACTCATAATATGCTCAGATGGTCAAAAAGGAGTATAACATAGTAGAATATCAATAGTAAAGCCATGAGCTCCTTCAATTGTCCTTGTCTCTGCAAAATAAATAATGCATCTGAAAATTTGGCACCAGATTTGCTAGGCTAGTGACAATTAAATTTCAGGTTAGTTTATAATTATAGGCTATAAGCTCCAATAGGGCATGGATCATAAGAGCCTGTTTTACCTCTCTATCCCTAGCACCTGACAAATACTGATATGGCAATGTTTGTTTAATGAGAAAATAAATGATAGAAATTAATAATGAAAGATGACTACATAAAAGAACACTGAGGAAGGGAACGACTCAGGAACTGGTAACTTCAGTAGAACAAAATGAAATGTTTAGCTTTACTTTAATTCATGTATTTTTTTTTTCCTATAATCTAAACTGGCTGTGGTCAATGCAGTTGTATAAACAAAACTGTTGGTAGAACACATAGATCATCCTTTCCTAACATTGCCTGTCCTACATGTTGTGTAAGTACTTCTTCCAGAATCTCTTGTGGATTGAAAAAATTTCATGACCTCCCCGAACTGAATCCCGTTTGCCTTCGCAGAGCATTGTGAAGGGCCAAGGCCCTCCTAGATTTTGCAGACTACAGGACTAGAGACCATGAAAGAGGATTTCTTACCATTTTCTGTCATCATCCAGAAACTCTCATGTCTGTGTGTTTGAGTGAGTTCATTGTGTTGTGTACCATAAACCATAAGTAAAATTGCTGCTATATTAGTAGAATGAGACCCAGAAACAGCCTATTTAGGGGTTACTTCCCCCACTACTACCCCCTCTGTTTTTGTCATACCATTTGGGTTGATCCAGAGAGCTAAGGCAGGTATCTGATTTCCTCTTTTTCTTGAATAAGGTGCCAGGAGTAGTGCTTGGTGCTGCAGATGATGCTGATTTGTATGTGTCACAGTGAGACCTGGCACTCTCCCAGAGAATCTGCTGCATTAAGAATTTGATTCACTCCAGATAGTTAAGCTTGAAAGTGGTTGTGCTCTTGATTTAACTTGAAAAATATCAGGAAATTTAATGTCAAGACTGTCACTTGGCATTCATTTTGATAAAGCATTAGCTAGTATTTGTTATTTCAATTTTTCCCATTAGGGAGGAATTCTAATACTAGTTTCTATAAGTGGTTAACAGCCTGTGTAGAAGGAATATCACATGCAGTCGCATTGGAATGGACCAGGTAAATGTATATCAAGGAATGATTTGTATCAGTACTTGTACGTGATATTTGTGCTATAGGATTTCCTTTGTTTCTGCTGACGTGCTTATTTGTGACCCTTACAATCAATGTTGAAAAGTATCAGAGAGTAGACAGCCGTGAATGTAAAATTCAGGTCTGGGACAGGAATAATCATATAACCTAGCGAAATATTTATTTGGGGAGGGAAGAAACTTCTGTACAAAAGCCAAGCAGTGTTTTTCTTTAATTTACTAAAAACTCATGTCAGGTTTTTAGAACCAAAAGTAGATTAACCCAATAGATATACAAGGATTCCGTCATGAGATAAATGAATATAAAGGATCCTAACTGGTGCCCTGAGCTAAAAAGTAGTTGAGATTGAGGGAGGTCCTTTAAATGTTCTGCCTAGCTCCCTGCCATGGAGCTAAAATAAGTCAAGCCAGATAGTGAAGATTTTCCACTACTAAAGACCCTTAATGAGTGGGCATATCACAGTCTCTGTCTCTTTCCCATTCCTGTTCTAGAATTTAGCATCTCTGAACTGTTCCTTGAGAATTGCCTTCAGAAACTTCATTACCTTCTCGCCAACCTGAGCTTACTGCCCAGCAAAGAAGTCTTCTAACTAATAAGTGATTGTAATGCAAAAAGTTTACATTGTTTTTATTTAAAAAACAGCAACAGTTGACTTTTCACAGATTTGATATTCAGAGTTTTGACTATGAGCCACCAGAAGGCCCATGACTTGTAATTTGCAATTTTTCTGACGGGTGAGTCATTAGCCTACTGAATATGTCTAACACACCTCCCCACATCTAAAATTCACCACAGCTTCGTTCTGCATTGGCATGCCAGCTAACTCCTGCAATGATAAAAACATGTTCCTTTGTGGGAAGCTTGCCTGAAAAGAAATCCAACTGCCAATGCTGTACAATAAATGATGATTAGGTAAACAGACCTAAGAGATTATTTGCAAATTTGAAAGAGCCCAAAATTTTCTGGACTTGGACTTGCCTTATAAGAATTGGCAGCAAAGCAGAAAGACTCATTCCTGGCTTTTAATAAATGATAACATAAGATGTGTATCAATTAGTTATCCTACATTAATTTCTAATAGAGCTATGCCTAGACAATATTAGATTGCCTTATAAAAAGACATAGCATCATAAAAGAGAGGCCAAACCTAAAATATGAAAATGTTAAGTGGACAGATTACTAAAAGTGAATTTTGTTTTTAAAGATACAGCGGTCTCTCTATGTTGCCCAGGCTGTACTCAAACTCCTGGACTTAATGATCCTACTCCTCATCCTCCCTAGTGGCTGGGACTACATGTGTATGCCACTGAGCCCAGCTTTGTGTGATGTTGTTGTTAGTAGTTAAAACCTAAACATCTTATTGTAGTTCCCAGGAACTAACAATCATATTTTCAAAAGTGCCCTTCCAAATGAGAAAAATGATGAAAAAGCTTCACCCACTTGAGAATTAGATGATCAGGCTATGGATTGATTGTCATATCCAATGTCTTACACGCTGTTCCAAAACACAGCACACATGAGGTTTCTGGCAAAGCTGGTAGGGGAAACTAGGAAGATCAAGAACCTGAGACTTTACATTTTCCGCTAGCTCAGTCTGGAGGCAGTGAAATGTCAGACTGCCTGGATTCAAATCATGGCTGTTTGAACTGGAAATGTTATTTAACCTCTCTATACCTCAGTTTTCTTGTTTGTTAAATGTGCATAATAATAGTACCATATCTCATGGGGCTATATTAATTAACATATGTAGAATACTTAGCACCTAGACAGAATAAGCTAGTGTTGATATGATGATTATTGCTGTTATTTTTGTTGTGATTGAGGAGGGGCTAAGCTAAGCAGTAAAAGAAATGGAGGTAGGTGGAGGGAATGGAGGAGAGTTACAATGCTTGGTCCCCAAGGAAAAAAGTTGTTTTATCCTGTTATCTGGATGTAATTTGAGGCATTTAACATTGTTAATGAATATTAATATTGGGTTTTGAGACTGGAGAAAATGCTGATTTCTCTCCTATGTTTATGGAGCAACCTATTAGTACCCAGTGAAGGAGGAGTGTGAGGGAGTTGCCGGCCAGTCATAAAGTTGTGCTTGCTTCAGCCTCTTCCATCTTCAAAGTATTTGTCTGTCCTCCTTTTTTTCTTTTCATCAAGTTTAGACCACTCAGTCTGGAGCCTGAAACTCAGTAGGTTATTGATTTAGTTTCCCATTATCTCCCTCCTGCCCTTCCTGCCCCCAGCCTAGCTAGGGATTTTAATCTTAGCCTGTCTTCTGATTCTCAGTGTCACCATAAGCGAGTTTCTTTGACCTCAGTTTATACTCTTTAAATGGAATAACAATGTTTTTGCCCATTCAGAGGACAACTAGGGATTTATTGAAATGGCAGATGTTGAGCGTTTTCGAATTTTTTGATAGGATTCCTTGACAGGATGGCATTTATAGTAAAAAAGCTATTTCCTAAGGAAGAGTCCTCTACCTCTGATACATAGGCTTTATTCCCTAGTGGTACAAGGTCTGTTTAATTTCAGCTTTTCCACCGTGAGCCTGTATGTTTTTAAATACTGCTTTTTAAATTTGCCCTCTTCTTTCAAACATTCACAGGCACTAATCCACATTATGACTTTACAGGCAGTAAATTAAATTATATTAATTCTAAACACAGTGTTTTTGAGCTGTAGAGAGTCTGTAGCCTTTGAAACCACTAACTTAATTTTGTCCAACTCTTATTCAGAAATTCAAAAAAAGCCAAAGCTTTTTCCTTTTGAATTTGGTTTAAAAAATAGTAAGAAATTGCTCCCAGGCAGTGGTCCTGGGTGCCAAGGTTTATCAGAGATCTAAATCTTCTGTCTGCGTGAAAATCTTCCAAAGTAAAAGGGTAGGCATGCTAGTGAAGATGTAATCTGTTATAACTTTTTCCTTCGCTGCTACTACCTTATGGTGTCATGTGTGGGCAAGTCTCTTAATCTCTCTGAGATTTTGTTTTCTTACCAGCAAATCTACATTCACAATAAATATTTGAGAGAAATAAATGAATCTGTACTGGGCACGTTCAAAGTATCTGTTTATCTGCACAGAAAGTCCTGCCTCTAAAACAGCAGATATAAGCAGAAGACTATTTTATACTGTCATTACTTGAAATTAGATTGTAAGCTCATTCAAAGCAAAGGCTCTGTTATCTTTCATAGAGCCTTCCTCCACAGTAAATAAATGTTTATTGAATAAAGCTGAGTATGGTTTTCTAAATTATTTTTAGTTGGTTTCAGCATTTTGTCACATTCCTTTGAAGAGCCTTGATTTTAGCAAATCTTTGTCATTTGGGCGGGGGAATGGCAGGGTGTGTGAAAACAACCAGACTCACAGGAAAGAGGGTGATCAGGCTGCATAATACTGGGTTGTTGGGTTTTTTTTTTTTCCTGGTTCTCTTTTGGGAGGGTAATGGTTTGTTATTTTTCAAAATGTGAGAAGACTGGTTTTTTAGTGTCACTTGTAAATTTATTTCTAAGACAAATCCTACAACAGTTTAGATGTCTTTGGAGCAATAATAGCAACATTTCAGTACATGACACCTTTCCTATTTTTATCAACTTATACTTATTTAGATGTATATGTACATTTGTTTAAATTATATGATAATTACACAGTATAAAGTGAGTGGTTCTGAAATAGGAAAAGCTACATAATCACTGTGGTTATGTATGGCGTTGGTTATTATTTCACTGATCTTAGATACTTTTGAGGTAACTATATGAGCACTGTTCAACTATTTCTGAAAAGATGATCATCCTAAATCTTTTAGAAGATTTCTATCTCAGGACTTTTTAAATGGCACTTAAAAAAATTTTTTTACTCTAGTTCAGTAATGCTAAATTGCTAAGTAATAGAAATTTTAAAATAAAACAGCTTTCTAAGGATGTGTTCTACATACAATGAATGCAACATGCAATGAGTATCCAGTTTCTGTACATGTATAACAGATCTTTGAAAAAGCAGGAAACGTTTAGTAAATTCTTCAGAAGTTAGAAGCAGGTAACAGTCTGATGCTTATAAACGGAGTCCTTTGGAAGGCAAACTACATTCCTTCATCTGTGACAGGAAATCTTTCTCTTTTCATTTCTTTTATTTTTTTTTCTGCTACTCATATATGCAGGAGGTGCTCCAAATGGTTCCAAGCAATAACATTTAAAATGCCCCCACCCCTGCCCAGATAGCTGCATGCATTTTAAAACTATATTCTCTCATCAGAGTCTGGAAGAGCTTTCAGGACAACTTGATGACTCTTTCTGAAGGGGTTACATTTTTAAAATGTTTATCTTAGTATGTTAATTTACTGTTTTAAAAAAAAAAAAAAAGACGAGTCTCAGCTTAAGTTCTACTGGATAATTATTTGCCCTTTTGGTGGTTGATTATTATGCTTAGAAATGCCATTTAAATATTATTTTCACTAGATATCTGTTAGCTTCTGTAGTACAATAGGTAGTTCTGTGGGCCTCTATAAATGAATGATACTTGAATTTATAATTACTTGTATATTTTGCACCAGCATAGATTTTTAAGGATTCTGGCCTATTTCAGTATCTTGGTTTAACAAGAAGGTTAGACATTTGAAAATGCCAGGTACAGTGGCTTACACCTGTTATCCCAGCACTTTGGGAGCCCCAGGTGGGTGGATCTCTTGAGCCCAGAAGTTTGAAACCAGCCTGGGCAACATATTGAGACCTCACCTCTACAAAACATTTTTAAAAACTAAAAATTAGCTGGGCTTGTGGTTCCAGCTACTTGGGAGGCCAAGGGAGGAGGATCGCTTGAGCCTGGAAGGCCAAGGCTGCAGTGAGCTGTGATTGCACCACTGCTACAGCCCCTGGGTGAAAGAGCAAGACCCTGTCTTTAAAAAAAGTTTGAAAAGATTCCTCGATGATGATTCAAATGTAATTCACATTGCTGTCCCTTTGATTTGACTGCTAGAACAGCAGCTGTGGTGGAGCCAGCGCTCCTTCTGTAAGCTAAGCTAAATAGGTAGTGTGATATACTCAGCTGTGTCAATTCAGCTCCTCTGTAGAGAGCATAAAGGAGCAGCAGGTTTTCCTCATTTGCCACACTTAAATATATATTCCATTTTTAATATTAAGAGCAGTAAATTTGAAAATAGAGAGTAATAAATGTTAAAGAAATGTATACTTAGAGTAACACATATATGTTATATAGAGAGAAAATATAGAAACAGTAACAGATTTTTAGAGTAACAAATTACTACTAAACTTTATGCCCCACAGTTTACATAGTTTTTTAGAAGGCCAGATTTTCTTAGCGTATAAGCTTTCTTTTTAAATTATTGAATATTTAACCTGTATTACAAATTAGGACCTGTTCTGTCTACCTGTACCTATTCATTTCTAAAATGTGTTCTTGCATTTAATTTTTTGCTTGTTGCGTTACCGCATTAAAGCTGAGTAAAGCTAATGGGTAAAAATAAGCAAGTAGGAAAGTCTCTTGAAAGTGTTGAGAATGGGTAAACTACTAGATGTACTTTGCCGTTATAGCATGGTTCTTGGTGGAGTTGTAAATCATATGTGTTTTGCCCACAAAGCACATGCTAATATTAAGTTGTTTTTAAAGTGATTGTGTTGCATCACCATGGTTCTTCTATGCTCTGTGGGGTATCATGTTGCTTTAATGTAGTGAACCAAGTCCTCAGCTCCTAAATCTCCATGCTGGAAATGATTACATAAAACTGAATGGCCATGTCTGAAGTCATGAATCTTGAGAATTTTTTATTCTTTGGAAAAGCCTTACAAGACTTTTCTTATTCTTTGAGGGGAAAAGCCCTGTACTTATAAGAAGTTTCTGTTGAAAATATTAGCCATTTTAGGTTATATAGCATTCTGTTTGAAAAATAAGCATTTACTCTGCTGCAAGTTCTGTATTTTAACTTTGTGCAGATGTGTGCTTAAAGAACATGATGTGCTTATTTGTTGCATTTATGCTACTTTCTTACTTTAACTAAGATGGATGAAGTTGCATATTAAATAAAAACAGCAGTCCTTACCAACCTGAAAAAGCCTTCCAAAAACAGTGGAGAAAATGAGAATATGACTTTAATAATTCATTGACTTTTGAGAGAATTCTGTTTAAAAGCATGTATATAATTTCTTTGCAGGTTTACTCAGTGTTTTTAATGTTAAAAGTAGTCTGCCAGTAAATTATAAAATATTACCAAAAGTATTATTTTCTATCTTAACCAAATATAGCACTTTAAATTTTACATATCTTGTTATACACAGACGTATATATTGTATGTGGCATAAAACTCCAGTTAGAATAACTTCATGGCCTTGGGCAAGTTAAACTCCCTGAACCTCATTTTTTTTTTCTGTATGATGTAATACTTACCTTTTAGAATCATTGTCATGATTAAATGAGAAAAATCTATTTAGAATAATGTCTGACAGATATTTATCACTACATGTTCACTTCTATATGCCAAGCTTCATAAAGCAGTGTCTTTTTATTTGGTACTTCTGAGCTAGAAAGTACTTTGTATTGAGTATTACTTGCCACACTCAATTCTAAAGTGAAACTTTGTATTGGATATTACTTATCACACTTAATTCTGAAGTGAAATTTAGAATACGTAGAATAAATTTTTCTTAGGATATTTAAGGAGCATGTTTATTGAGTGGCTGCTAAGCATAAAACATTGCTTCTATCATATACAGTTGACTATATTTAAAATTAATTAAGGTAGAGGTCAGTCTAAATGCTATTCCCAGTTCGTTTTATAGTTCCTCTCTCTCTCTCGTTGGCTCTTTGTGTGTGTGTGCGTGACCTTGTTAACTTTAAGAAAGTTTTCAAAATAAAGGAGCACTTGACTTTGTAGTCATTTAAAAATAGAGTTGATCAATATGAAGCGTTAGCTACGAGCACAAGTTGGTGCTTTTTTATTGATTTCAGTTACCAATGCCCTCAGGCTTATGTGTGTGAGAATGAAAATGATATATGAAATATGCACCCAGATTCAACAGACCAATGTTCTTGTTACATCTGCAACCGCTTTGGCAGAATTCTTTATTTGGAAGTGACTTTGGTAGCAGTTAGTTCCTGTCTCCCCCTGTCTCTGTCTCACACACACACACACACACACACACACACGTGCAGGCAACCTTAAGATAGACTCATACAGTGCTTTGGGAAGTTTCTGCCATTTAGTTACTTTTATTATAAAATGCTATTCAAGGTTCTAGACTTAACAGTGCGTGAATATACTTTTTGTCATTTTTAACAGATGGTTAGAAGCCAAAATCTTGATGATTTGAAAGATTCTCCGCTAAGTAGCCAGTTGCAGACCAATAAAGCCAAGAAGGTGAATACCAGGGAAGCCTGCTCAGAGCAGGGCACGCATTATTTAGAAAGTTGTATAAGGAAGTTTGCTTTGGGCAGAGGTTGTCATGTCTGTCCCATCAGTCAGAGTTCCAGCAGCTGTTCCCAGTCACCAGGACCCTTGTATGCTACTGTTCGTCCATCAGCACTAAGAGATACCGGCTGCCTTTCCACCGTGCTGGGGAAGCCACGGACACACAGACTTACGGTGTTATCTCACTGGCCACCAGTGTGGATGAAAGCTCATTTTCAAAGAGGGAGACCAAACACCAACGTTTTGATCTTTTATTAAACCATTAACCAAAATATATTCTCAAGAGAATTAGTCGGATGCCATAAAGTGTGTCTATTTTTGGCTATATGTATGGCTGTAATAATGTAGGAGTGTTGCACATTTGAATCCAAAGAGATACCCTACTTAAATGAGAGATGGGAGAACTTTCTCCACTAGATGCCAGATCATTACTATCAGGGTATCACTGTGAAGAGACCTTTCTGGTTGAACACAACAATGCAAAAAGGACTTAAAATCACAAGCATTCTTTTTTTGATAGTGCAGCAACCTGCCAAATGGGATATATCCCAATTCTGATTATAGACAAACCTGCAACAATTCCCTTTTTCTCTTTTTGTATTCCAGAGGTATCCCTAGAGGAAAGGATTTGTGGGCATTAGTATCACTATCTGCCTGATTACTGTGTTGACATTTTTAAAGTGCCATTAATCATAGGAAATGGAACTTAATGGTGTAGAAAAGTACCCAGCCAGGGAATGTCAAGAAAGTAAGCTACAGCCCAGTATTCACATGAAATTAAAGGGAAATGCATCTTAACCCTTTAATTATTTTTTCTTCTTACTGAATTATAAAGGAAAGCAATTGAGAAGTAGCTTTGCAATCAAAGGTAATGGTAAACATAGCAAAAGAAAATTATAAAAGACAGCTGATGGTATGCTGCACAGGTAATGCTGCCATTAAGGGTATACAGAAGTAAAAAGCAGTGATATGACACATGAATAGAGTAATTCATTTTTCAAAAACTGGCAATATTTAATGCATATTTTGTTAGAGTTTGGTATCATTTCATTGTTTGCCTATTAGCTAATTTAAATTAAAATGTTTTCCTAACTGAAATTGTAGGGAAGAGATAAATATAGATAGCCTCATTTTAAAAACATATGTGACACTAAACTTATAAGGAACTAATTATACTGTAAAATATTTTTGGCTGGACGCAGTGGCTTACACCTGTAATCCCAGCACTTTGGGAGTCCAAGGCGGGCAGATCATGAGGTCAGGAGATTGAGACCACCCTGGCCAACACGGTGAAACCCCATCTCTACTAAAGATACAAAAAATTAGCTGGGCGTGATGGTGGGCACCTGTAGTCCCAGCTACTCAGGAGGCTGAGGCAGGAGAATGGCGTGAACCTGGGAGGCGGAGCTTGCAGTGAGCTGAGATCGCACCCCTGCACTCCAGTTTAGGTGACAGTGCAAGACTCCATCTCAAAAAAAAAAAAAAAAAGGTTTTTGGTGCTGACTCTGAGCAGGTGCTTCATTTGATAAATAGCACTTTAATCCGCTTTCTCCCTTGGCCTTTTCTTTTTCAAGACAGTTTACAGCATAGGACACATAATAGATTCTCAATAAAGACTGATGGATTGACCTATGGGTCTAAGATGAATGAATTTTAGGGTGATCTGTATAAGGAGACTGCAAAAGAAGTAATATTGTTAAGTGTTGGGCTTTTTATTTTTTCCACTGCAGGTTTTTGTCGTCCATTGGAGGGACACTGTATGAGATTGGAAAGCCTGAAATGCAACAAAAAATAAATTCATTCCTTGAAAAGGAAGGAATGGAGAAAATCGCAGAAAGATTGCAAACAACAATACACACTTTACAGGTCATCATAGATGGTCTCAGCCAGCCTGAAAGCTTTGACTTTCGAACAGGTAAACAATTGAACTTAAATTATATAGCACCTTGCATATGCATAGCTCCCATTATCTCCTTTGATCCTCACAGCAATCCTATGCCGTAAGCAGAATGGATATTATTCTCCCATTTTATACATGAGAAAATTAAAGCATAGTGATCTTCCTTCAGAGTCATTATGGTTAATATCCAGAGCCAAAGCTAGAAGCCGGGTGGTCTCCCTGGACTCTTTGTTCACTGTGTATTTCCCATTTACTAAACTAAATGCATCATGCGTGTACCGCTGTATGCATGGAGGCACACATTTTTTTATGGTCCTTTTGTAAGCTGTTTTTATCTCCTGGGAGCCAGAAGTGCAAGATAAAGCAGTCCCTTCACAAGCTAAAAGGTGAATCTTCTTCCTTAATTATAGCTTTCCAAGTTCTTGGATTCTGTGTCAATGAACACACTGAACAAATAAGATAATATCTATCTGTTGATTTTCCTTCTAATTAAAAGTGCTCTCAGCTTTCAGCACAGGTAGATGGTGAGGGACGTATAACAACCATAGTTGTTGAGAGCAGTGACCCAGTAAAAAAGAATTACAGTATCAAATGACCTACTTCCCGAGGAAGTTTGAATAGGAACCCCTGAGATTTAAATGAATCTGCTCATTGGTCTTATAACCAGTTTTGATGATACCATGTTTAGACCATTGTCTTTTTACTCTGGTTTAGGCTGTGTTGAGATGGTTAGACATACTTCTTTGAAAGGGTTTAAAGGAATTTTGAAATATATCCAGCAAGTTCATTGTGCTATTCCTCCTTCTGTAGGGTTTTCTTTTCTTTTTTTTTTTTTTTTAAGTTAAAGAAAAATAAAATAACACCCAGTAAGAACTATGCCAAAAATGTGAGAGTAGAAGCCTCCTAGTGGTCCTCCACCCAATGTGGATGTTTCAGCAGACAAATCCATCTCCATTTGGAGGCCCGGTATCCTTTTATGGGAATTTCTTGGCTGGTTTTTAGCTGGAGTGCTGGGTAGAGCAATGGTTCTCAAAAATACTGGATTTGGAGGTGGTATGGCTACATCCTTTGCATTAGCGGGTTGGCAAAAAATGCTATAACTGCAGGTATCCTGTACTGGATTTTTCACATCCATCTTCATTTTTCTGTCTTAGTGTCGATTGTTCCATTATCCCAGTTGCATTGTAGACTCAGAGCAAAGATCAGCACTCAAATTATATGGTCCAATTAAACTACCAAGTTGTTGAACAGAAAGACAGATGCATCTGGGCTCTGGGCTGAGCTTTCCAGTTACTGCAGTGTTTATCAGTGTGGCAAGTGAAGTTTTAAATAGGTCTCTTTAAGCAAACTTTGGAACTGACATTTGCTCTAATGTAAGTCACAATTTTCAAAATGTCTGAGAACTTTCATCTTACTACTAAACACGTCCCCAAGGTGAGGAAGGCATAGAAACCATACTTTTGTGGGGGCATTTTGGTCATTTCCATGGATGATGTTTTATGTTACATCTCTTTCCTCCATTTTCTCAAAAGTATTTCTTAATGCCTCATTCTTTCCTCATAATAATTCTGTCTTTTGTTTTATCAATGGTGTAATTAATTTCATGTGTATTAACACTATGGTGACTAGTTAATTTCCCTAATTGGGTTCATCAGAAGCTATCCAGACACAGGGGCTGAAAATGCTTGGCTATGAAAGTGTTAAAAGTTTGCGTGGTACATGGAGGGTTTTCTGATTTCTCAGTGTCCCAGACTGTCTTCAGGAATATGTTAAGTAGTTCCTGACTCTGATTTTCCATGCAAGATTAAACTAAGCAGCTGATCAGGAACCCTTAGGGAATCCGCAGCAGCTGGACCTCTGCAAGAAAAGAGAGAGACAAAGAATTTCCAAGCATAAAAACAATGCCTATGGGGTCTCGGAGACCATCCTGCCTCTCTGCCCCGATCAGTGACTTAGTTCCACTTTGCTGTGACACAGCCTTAGCCTAGTGTAATATTATATTACAGTAGGTTTCTTGCTTTTGGAATTCACTGCTTTAGCATCAGGTCAAATTCCACAGAATCAATCCCAATTTTAGCCTACTCTTTTTCATGGCAATGGTGAAATTTGGAGTTTAAAGAAGATTTTTATCTTCTTTTATAGGAAAAAGCTTAGTTTTTAAAACATCTTGGTATCAGTATGGTTGGACTGGGGGAAGGGAAGAAAGGGGTGGCCAGTTGTTAATACAACTGTAAAGGATAGCTTTAACAAGTCATCAGGATAAAGCCAACAGCTGCGGAGGAAAAGGAAATGGAATGGGTGGAGGGGAAAATGAGGCCTTAGTAAAAGGAGATCCAAGCATAGAATGTGTTCTTTGTTATTAGAGTCAACACTCAGTAATCCTAGGAAAGGGGGCCTTCAAGAGGAGCATGGATAAATGGAATCCACAGATAATCCACAGCCCCGTTTAAACTGTTAGTTCTAACTGTCTCCCTCATAAAAACCATTGTTTTTAACTAGAACCATAATGATTTCCTTGGCATACTTTATGCCTATCTTTTGGACAATAATGAACAAAGAAATGTATGCTGGGGTAAGGAAGAAAAAAGGGCTATAAAGAACTTGGAAACAGAAATCTGTATCTTCATCATTGTTTCTGTAGCACCCAGCAGAGTGCCTGGCCAGGAGGTAATAGAGTTAATAAATGTTTGATGAATTTAATTGAAAGAGAAAGAATATTAGGTACTACCTGGTCTGGGATTCTGAGTCATAGATAATCAAGAATCCATAAATGTTGATTGGATAAATATATTTGAAATGGGTGGGAATGGATTTTCTGAGTTCCAAATTTGTGGGAAGAAGTGAGGAAGAAAGAACGTTTGAATTTCATCCACATTTGACCAAAAGTTGATGTACTTTCTACCACCTTTAAACAATTTAATAATCCAGGCACTGGGAGAAAAACAAAAAAAGCTTCCAGTCTCTTGTTTTCCAAACGTCTTACTTTCTCAGTGTTTGTAGTTTAGCTTTGTATATTTATTAAGCAAATATATATATTCTCACCACCTCTTCACAGAGAGGAAAATAAGACTCTCTTCTCAATCCTCATGTATAATGCTAGTGTGTAGCATTGTAGAAGAAAGTAAATTTTCTTGAATTGTTTCTACTGCATGAATGCTATCTCCAACCGATATGCATGTTCTCTGAAGGCAAGCCTCGGTCTTCAGCTCCTTGTATGTCCCCCCTTAATCTTTAATATTGGTCTGGGCACATAATCAATATGTATTAAGTGCTTATTCACAAAGTTATATTGTATTTAGGAAGTACAATGCCGTTTCCACTCACTTTTTTTCTCTTTCCTTACAGATTTTGATAAACCTGATTTCAAGAGAAGCATAGTATGCCTGGAAGATCTGCAGGTTGGGACAGTTCTTACAGGCAAAGTGGAGAATGCCACTCTCTTTGGAATTTTTGTGGATATAGGAGTAGGGAAATCTGGACTGATTCCTATACGAAATGTAACAGAAGCAAAACTTTCAAAAACAAAGAAGAGAAGGAGCCTTGGACTGGGCCCTGGAGAAAGGGTGGAAGTCCAAGTACTCAACATTGACATCCCCCGATCTAGGATTACTCTGGACCTCATTCGGGTGTTATGAGTGTCCAACTGAAGGCCAAACACTGATTTTATTTTCTCATTTCTACAGATTGACAAGAATAAGTCAGTTGCTTGTAAACTTTAGGTAGCAAATGAGAAATAATTCACTTAATATCAGAAATATTTTCCGAACACTTTCCTTTATTTTTTCTTCTGAATTAATAGAAAACCAACAGTTTGATTTCCTTTCCCCTTAAAGGAAACAACTAAAATACACATTCTTATATGGCTTTATGTAGTAATAGTTTTCTGGCTAAAATTTTGGTTTTTATTTTTTTGTAATTTACCTTTAACTCCTTTTGCATTTTGTGTAACAGATTGCTTAACTTCTGCTTGCCAACATCTGCCTTGCTGGACTGGTATGGGATTGTCTTCTTGATTTGACTTGTACAGTCTTTGTTGACACAGTAGGGCTGGGCAGTGTTTAATCCTTCCATTTTATAGATTCTTTTTTTAATCAGGCCTTTTGGACTTCATTCATCATTTTGCAATAATCTCTTTTCCTTTGTCATGCAAACCAAAACAGATTTTGATGTGTTTGTAACCATCAAATGAATGGTTCGAAACATGTCTCAAAAGGATATATATATTGACCCCAACAATAAAGGTTTGTGGCTAGTGACTTGTTTTTGCTATGTTGATTCAGTGAATGACTTAGAAGTCAGTCTTGATGAAAGAAGATATGGTTTATGTAACCCTTGGAGAAGAGGGAAGCCTTTGGAAATTTGAAGAATGGTTTTCTTTGACTTAGCATAGAAGAGTGTGTCCTTTCTTAAATCAGAATTAAACTTCAAGTGGGGATAGAAATGGCCGTTTTAAAGATCAAATATAGATCAGGTGTGAAGGGACAAGAAAAACAAGTATATGAAGGAAGTGACTCTTATTCTGTTTTTATTCATTGGAGATTGTAAGGATTAGCATGACCATTCAGGGTCAAAATAAAGCCCACAGTGGACTGGTATCCTGTTCATTCTGACTACTGCTGCTGCTGTTGATTTACCTGATGAAGATATTTGTATGACTGAATGAGTGTTTGGTTTTCTCCATGCATAAGTAGGGGATGGTTACTAAAGACGACCAGTCTTGTTCATTTGCCTAGGAAACACCCATTGTCCTGGCATAATTTTTAATATTGCCTCTCTTTATTCTCAGAGTGCCCCATTTTGGATGATAAATCATATGATCAACTATAATAGTCACTAAGTAGTGACTGTGACTATAGTTCATGATAGTTCTACAATGCAGTAGGTTCCTTAAAAGTTGCATATATCAACTTTTTTGATATATATAACTATTTGCCTAGCAATTTCATTTCTGAAATGCTTTTCCTCTGTTTCTTACTGGTCTTTAACTGATAATGGATCTATCTTAATGTTATAACTTTAAGTCGATCTTCCTACTCACTCCTCCCAATATTCTTCCAGGTTCATAATCTATAGATCAGTGATGAATGATGTGTACCTGAGGAGTCTTACTCTGAAGCCCGAGATATAAGTTCACATGAGTGTTTTAGAGGAAGAGGCCTCCTCCCTGGGCACTTCAGATATAGGAACAAGAACAGTTGACAGTGTAAAGCTGCTCTGTTGACCTGGCAGCTAGGCTTTCATGGACACAACAAGGACTTGACATTGCACTGGATTGTGTAGTTTGTCCCATCCAGCCCAGACATGGTAGAGGCTGGTGTAAGGCCTAAGCTATAAAATGAGGGGCCACATCTCATTTATAACTGCAAAGTGTGCATGGTGATCCATTATATTCTATTCCTAGTCCCTGTTCTACTAGTAATCCAGTGTGCCTTTGAGCTGGTATCTTTACTTCTACAGACCTCCTTTTTCCAAATTTAAAATGGCATATGAGAAAGCATTTATTCCCATGTACATTTACTGGTGACCTCCTGGTGTGCCAGGCATTGTGCTAGTCACTGACCAGAAATTGTGATAGAAAAATAGGTAGGGGTAGGGAGCACGAAAAGAAAATAAAAAGAAAAAAATAGTCATTATCCTTGTCCTTATGGAGCTTAGAGTCTATTGAAAAAGCATAATTAATCATATAAAAATGTAAAACTACAATCAGATAAGTGATATAATGGTGACGACATGTAATAAATGGGTTGACTTAGAAAAGTCAAAGTAGTTCAGTGGGATTTGAGATGTGAAAGATGACCAGAACTAGGACAAATTTTACTGACCTTTAATAATAACTCTTCCCGGAGGCGGAGCTTGCAGTGAGCTGAGATCCGGCCACTGCACTCCAGCCTGGGCCGCAGAGCGAGACTCCGCCTCAAAAAAAAAAAAATAATAATAATAATAATAATAATAATAACTCTTCCCAATAAATAGTGAGAATGAGCTGTATTGGAGTGGGCTTAAGAGAGTAGGAGGAATTAGATTGCAGACAGTGAATATAGACAGTTCTTTTAGGGAGTTTAGCTGTAAAGGAAGAAGAGAAATAGCATAGTGGTTGGAAGGGGGAAATGGAGTCAAAATTTAAGACAAAAGAAATGTATACAAATGGAAATGATCCAGTAAAAATAGGAAAATATGATACAGGAGACAGAGGGGAGAATTACTGGAAAGATATCCTTGACTAAATGAGATCAGATGGAATCTAGTGCACAAGGGGTTGGTCTAAGTTAGGAATACAAAGAGTTTATTCATATCAGTGAGAGAAAGGACTAAGTATATGAGCACAAATGTAGGTAGGTAAATATAGGAGCTCATGGAAAGTGAATTTCTTCTAGTTTTCTCATTGAATTATGAAGGAATACCATCATATGAGATGAAACATTGAAGAGAAAGGGAAGTGTGAGGAACGGATGAGAATGAGAGTGAAAAGCCTAGGGAAACAGCGTGACTTCTAGGCAGTGTTAAATGTTTCACTTAAGGTTATTGATCATTAATTGAATTTAAGATCAGCTTATTTTTTTCTCCAGCCCATCAGCTTTGTGGGTGTGGGCCCAGATTAGGTGGAGAGGTGATCTAATCAGGGTTGGGGGTTTGCCAAACAAGTACAATGAAGAGGACAAAGAAGTTGAGAGCAGGTAGACAAACTATTGACCATGGAATTTAAGCTTAAGTAGAAAAATGAGAGTATAAGGGGACAGTGAGGAGCAGTGGGAAAGTATGGGATTAAAGGATTGTAGGCCCTGATGAAGTTGGAGGGATGTTGGAGTGGGAATAATAGAGGAAATAATGGGTTTAGGTAAGAATGCTTGTCAAAAGTGGAGTGCATAACCTTGAGATTACAGAGGAGTTGCAGGTTTTGGCACTGACAGCATAGGGAATGAAAGTGGGGTAAGCAGCAGAAGTAAAGGATAAGGTAAGATCAATTAAAGAAAAGAAATTCTGGTCTGTCAAGAACAGAATTGGAGCAGGTGTGCTGGCTCATGCCTGTAATCCCAGGACTTTGGGAGGCCAAGGTAGGAGGATGTTTTGAACCCAGAGGTTCAAGACCAGCCTAGGCAATATAGGGAGACCCCATCTCTATAAAAATTAGATTATCCAGGCATGGTGCCACACACCTGTGTCCCAGCTATGCAGGAGGTTGCGACTGCAGTGAGCTGCACTCCAGCCTGGGTGACAGGGCAAGACCCTGTCTCAAAAAAAAGAACTGAGAATTCAGGAAGGATTATCTATGTGAAGAATGATTTTAGGAGGCTGTCTCAGTAATGCAAGCTAAAATAACGGTGGCTTGGATCAGAATGTTAGTGGTAGAAATGGTGAGAAGTGGTGGGATTCTGGATGTAGTTAGGTGGAGGTAGAGCCAAACAGGATTTCCTGGCATAAGATGTGAGACAATCTAGGATGGCTCCAAGGTTTTTGGCCTAAGCAATCAGGAGTATAGAATTATCTACTGAAATGAGAAGACTGGCAGGGGGAACAGTTTGGTAAAGGAATTCATTTTGGGCAGGTTAAATTTGAGATACTCATTAGACATCCAAGTGCTGATGTTCAGGGGAGTGGGCTGGACTGGAAATGTGAATTTGATAGTTACTAGCATAACTACTTAGAGCCGTGAGACTGAATGAGACCACCAGTGGAATAAGTGGAGATAAAGTAGAGAAGGGGTCCAAGGGCCAAGTTGTTGAAATCCAAGACCCTCAGCTATAAAATTTTTAAACTTCATAAGGCAAGAATTTTGTCTCATGGCCCGGCCTGCTAGATGCTTATTCAGATTTCTCCCCTTCTTTCTAAGAAGATCCTGCCTAGAGAGGAGCAATGATATGGCTAATGGACGTGAACATGATCAATTAAATATAGGCAGAAGTCATAGGATGGAATTCTAGGAAAGTTAGAAAGGGGTGGGGAGTGCAGGCAGCTCAGCTATCATGCTTTTCTTAACCTTTGCCCTTGCCCTCCTTCCTGCTTGGAATGCAGATAGAGTGCTGAAGGTGCTGGAGATTCCATCAGAATGACTGAAAATTTCCAAATTTATCTTGGCATTATGGAGTAACCAAAATAGCCCCAGACTACCTGCACTGGACTTCACATTTTGTGAGAAAAAACAAAACCCTCATTCATTTAAGCTGAGGGGAGTGAGGTGGGGGCTTACAGCAAAATGTATTCCTTAATATACATTTATGTTGTGCCCTACTATATCCCCTATATCTAGAAAAATGCCCAGCATGTGACAGTTGCTCAATAAATATTGATTGGGTGAATAAATGAACATCTAAGAATTCCATAAAATGGTTCAATGTAAAATAAACATCTAAAAAATAATGTTAAAACGATATGATGGAGTAAAGATTCCTATTCATTACAACACACTGTAAAATATTTAGACTCGGTCGGGCACAGTGGCTTACACCTGTAATCCCAGCACTGTGGGAGGCCGAGGCGGGCGGATCACGAGGTCAAGAGCTCAAGACCATTCTGGCCAACGTGGTGAAACCCCTTCTGTACTAAAAATACAAAAATTAGCTGGGCATGGTGGTGTATACCTAGTCCCAGCTACTTGGGAGGTGGAGGCAGGAGAATCGCTTGAACCCAGGAGGCAGAGGTTGCAGTGAATCGAGATTGTGCCACTGCACTCCAGCCTGGTGACAGAGCGAGACTTTCTCTCAAAAAAAATTTAGACTCTAATAATCAATATAAAAGATATGAATATGAAGAAAAAGTATAAAGCATTACTAATGAATATTTAAAAAGCAGAATATATTAAGGTATACCATTTTCCTAACTTATAAGGCTATAATTAGTATTCTAGAAAAACCAGTCCTCCAAAAATGATATATATCTTTTTTGCCACAATTTTAGTCATCATTCCAATTGGCTTTACTTTTGTCTGTATGTTTATTTAAACTTAAAACTTATTTGGAAAAGTATGTGAGAAAAATCAAATCAATACTTCAAAAGAATAATTGAGGTGAGGTGTGGTGGCTCATACCTGTAATTCCAGTATTTTTGGAGGCCGAGGCAGGCAGATTGCTTGAGCTCAAGAGTTCAAGACCAGCCTGGGCAACAGCAAGATCCTGTCTCTATAAAAATAAAACAGAAAGAAAGAAAAGAAAAAAAGAAAAGAGTAATTGAGTTGTATGTATGGTTTGGGAGACTTTGCCCTACTATTCAAGTATACTCTAAAGCTGCCATCATTTAAATAGTATGTTACTAACACAGGAGAAGAGTGGAATAAAACAATTCATAGACCAGCTTATTGAAGTGAGAGGGGAAAAAAAAAACAATTCAAAACCAGTAGGAATTTAATGTAAAGAAATGGCACTTCAGATTGGGGCAAAATTATATTGCCACACTACAAACAAAAATACATTCTAGATGGACTATACATAAATTGCTTTTAAGAGCAAACTAGAAGAGCTTTGAGAAGCGATTGAATAGCCACAGTTGTGGAATTGAGGAAAAACGGAAAACACAGACCTATAGACATAAGAGTTTCATTCAGAAGACATTTCCTGAATACCCATGAGATCCTGTGCCAGGTTCTAGGGATAAAAAAGATAACACATCTTTTGAGGATGTTTTCAGCCTGAAAGAGTTGGAATTTAAGCTACAGTAAGGGGTGTTTTAAGTTCAATATCATGAGAATTTTGGAATTCAGCTGGCTGCTGTCTACTTGAGAATATGGTGGCATCCCATCTCATCTGAAACCACAGGACCTTTTGGAAAGCTTAGCTTTGGATTAGTGGAGTGCTCATGTTGGGATGTCTATATATCTAACCCTGACTTCAGAGTTAGCACTTGTATTAAAATTGGAGATGGCAAGAAGGGACAGGATGGAAAAACCAAAAATATATTTAGCCCATCTTTTCATTTTGGCTTCCTGCCTAAAATCAGTCATAATGAGTTGGATTTAAATAACAGATCATGGAGAACTCCTGAATGACTGGGCTCATTGCCAAAGCAGTCTGTTCCACAGGAAGAAAGATTAGGTTTCTTCTCACTCACTTTATATGGTGAGGATGATTCTGTGCATGAAGGTTGCGTTTCTTACTTAGGGAGAGAGTGGGATAAGCAGACTCTGGTCCTTTCAGCACTAAACATTACCTTTTTAGAAATTAATTTTAAAACCACCCCCAGAAAGACTTGTTGTTCTCTTGCCTCATATCAAGAATCTAAGGTTTATATAGCCACCCCTTAAATATTTTGAAGAAGAAACTCTCATCCTGAAGAAAGGAAATAAAGTATTAACATAAATGCTTCAGGGAAGCTTCTGAGATAGAGAGTTTATCCTAACTGTATGACCCATCTAATATGGCGGCCTGAAATGTTATATGGCCCAATCCTACCAGAAAAATCTAAAGTTAAAGATACAATGGTGAAGGGAGACATGGGGTAACGGAGGGAGGAAGGGGGAGAGAGCAATTTAATAGCTTCACACTGGTGGGGTACAAAGTTTTAAGAGTTCAGTTTTATCCAAGCAATTAGGTCAAATATAACTCTCTCTAGATTTATTGCAGTATTTTGCAAAAGCAATCAACTAAGATGGATGAAAGCGTGCTACTGAAAGCTTTTCACTTCTGACAAAACTTTCCACCTTCTTATAGCCAGGCCCACAATAACCAGGGGGAATTTCCCCCAAGGGAGCATGCTTTTGGATGTCTCTCTCCAGTCCCAACGATTGGTTCTTTGATCATTTGACATTTGCCCACCTGCTTCTGAGGTTTAAGGCTCTTAGCAATGAAAGAGAAGGCAACACCAGTGAAAGTCAAAACTAAGATATTCTCATGTTCTTTGTTTCACAAGTTTAAGGTGATTTTATGAAGCTAAAACTCAAAATGCCCAGTTTAGTCAAATTTGATGTAATTTGCTACTTCAATTACCAAAATAATTGAATTTCCAGCGAAGCACACTGTCACTTGACCTGTATTATCACCCACAAGAAACATCAAGTTATTTTGGACCATTTGTTTTAACTGTATTTTTATGATTTTTCCTGATTGAAAAAGCAATATGTGTAGTCTAAAAGGCACGAATAATGAAATACAAAAGTTGGAAAATAAAAATCTCTTCTGCTGAGTAGCCACCTTCTATAGTTTACGTACATCCCTGTCCCTTTTTCTATATGTATGTTCCTTCCTAAAGATTTTTAACAAACTGGCGTCATATGTACACTGTTCTTTTTCTCTTTGTAATCGGGCATGTACATGTTCCCATGTCAGTACCTACATATCTACCTTAATACATTTCATTGTGTGTTTGTAAACAACAGCAAACAGTGCTGCAGTGAGCACCATCCTACATTGTCCTGGTGGTACCGCTTTGTCAGAGAATGTGCACATTTAAAGGTCAATAGCTATTGTGAACCCCCTACCACCACCACCAATACAGTAAGGTTAAATATTTTTTCATGACTTTTTGTTTCAATTGTATGAGCACATATATGTGTATTGGTACTGGGTTAAAATGTAAACTATAGTCTTTATTTTGGATTGAGGTTTTAAAAAATGAAAGTCAAAAATGGGAGGCACTTTTCTCTATGGGAAGAACTCTTGCTGTTCCCCTGCTCAGCATGGTACCTCATACTACAGAGCCTTTGTAGATGTCATTCCTTTTGCCTGGAACGGCCTCCCCTTCCTCTTACTTCCACCCATTTATCAGGTCCCAGTATTGGATCTTACCTCAAAGGGCATTTTCTCCCAGACTAAATCAAGTTCACTATTACAGGCTGTCCTTACACCACATGACTTTGCTTCACTTCCTGCACATATACATTTATGTACGTGATAACAGCATGCAACTAATGTCTTCCTCTGAGGACTCTCTGAGGACAGCAACCTTGAGTATCTACCACTATTTGTGATAATCAGAAAACTCACCACCCCCCTTTTATTCATTCCTTCTCTGATTTTGCCCCCATCTTCATCAGACCTGAGTCTTCCATCTTTTTCCTTTGATTCCTCTAGATACAGTGTTTGGCCTTGGGCTCTGTCTTAGCTCTTAGCTCATTTTTTTTGAGAAAACAGAGCATGAAAAAAGCATATGTACTCTTACTTTATTGGGGGTTATAATCCCAGAGCAGGAAGAAGGGAAAAAAGGAAGTGAGCCAGGAAGCAGAGAAAGCAAATACGAAGTGCTCTGTTAACTTAGCTAGTCATAGACTCATAAGAAAACATTGCCAGTTTCTTAGTCACCAGGTTGTCATGGAAGAAGCTCTGTGGTATGATGGTGGCACAGAACACTGGAAGGGTGGAAGGAAAGTAGGGAAGAGAAATTCATTGACTGTCTCCCTCCTGACTCCTGTTTCTTTCTTACTAGTTAGTGTTCACCTTACCAGGCATTGATTCCTCCATACTTCAAGGTTTTATTACTTGGCTTCTGTGGACAGCTGCTAAGAAGTGGAACCAGTTGGGTCAGACCCTTGTGCTTGAGCTACTTTGGATCCCACAGCAGCAGGTGAGAAGGAGACCACTCTGAAGTCTGGTCCTTACCACCCCCAGCTAAGGTGAGACAGCATGCACCATGACTGCAGTAGCAAAGAGGCTTCCTGTGGAGCCACTGGCTGAGGACAGGGGTGGGAGGGATATAGGCAAGGCTGAGTGAATCTGAGTGGATTATGTGGCTGTGAGTGAGCTTCATAAACCAGTCCAGTACAGCTTCCAGAGCATTAGAATTGAGGTTCTTTCAAACTAACTTAGCTTACCTGAACTGCCCCCCTCTTCCACCCCAATTGTTTTTTGCTCCTGTTCTCTACTTGTGGAACTCAACTGTAACCCATACAACCCAACGAGCTCCAAGGCAATCTAGTCCCAGAACCTTATGCCTGGCCTCACAATTTGTTGCAGCACCGGGTGACCAAGGCGCCAAAATATCTCTTATTTCTTCATTGTTTACAAGGTTCCCTTGGATCACTTCCCTCCCACCTAGATATCCAAGAACACTGAGCAACAGCTGCCTATCCATTAAAGAAAGAAAATTAGAAATTCTGGGCAATGGGAAAATCTCTGGGGCTCATGGAGAGTTTGGCTGCTGTGTGATTGATACTGGAAGCTGTTGGAGTTGAAAATGGATGAGTCAGGGGCCAAGAAAACTAAAACTGACAATTGGCCCTTAACCCACCACATCATCCAAACAAGAAAACATACCCTCCATGCCCCTGTCCTCCTAAGATAAAAACATCAAAAACCCTAGGAGAGGATATGCAAAACCAGACTGTGTATGTCTAATTTGACAAAGGGTTACTTAAAAATAAATTGCTCAGGGCAAAGCACAGATCAAGAGAGTTCCTTTGGGCTTTGGCCAACTCTTCCCTAATACAGTTTGCTGGCCCGAGTGAATAGGGCCAGAACCAAAGAAAATAGTCTACAATCAAAAAGTTTGTGTCTAGAAGCTTTCCCTTGCACACTCTTGCTCTTTTGCTCTCTAACAGTTTTATTGAGATATAATTCACATATCATACAAGTCACATATTTAAAGGGTGCCAGCCAATGGTTTTGAATATATTCAAGGAGTTCTGCAGCCATTACAATACATATTATCATTTTCATCACCCCATCAAAAGATCCTGTACCCCCATTAGCAGACAACTACTTTGTCTCTATGGATTTGCCTATTCTGGACATTTCATGTAAATGCAGTCATACAATACATGGTCTTTTGCAACTGGCTTCTCTCACTTAGTGTAATGTTTTCAAGGTTCATTCCTGTTGTAGCATGTAGTAATAGTCTATTTCTTTTTATTGCTGAATAATATTCTCCTGTATGAATGCACAACGTGTTACCCATTCATCCATTGATGGACATTGGATTATTTCCATGTTTTGGTTATTATGAATTATTCTGCCATGAACATTCATATACCAGTTTTTGTGTAAACATATGTTTTTATTTTTCTTGGGTGTACATCTAGTAGTGAAATTAATGAGTCTTTAAATGGTAACTTTATGTTTAATCTTTTGAGGAGTTCTTCAAAAGATTGCTTGCCAAAGTGACTGTACCACTTTACATTCTCACCAGCAGTGTATGAGGGTTACAATTTTTCTATATCCTCATCAACACTTGTTATTTTTTTATTATTATTATAGCCATCCTAGTGGGTGTGAAGTGGTTTCACACTGTGGTTTTAATTTCCTTTTCCCTCATGAATAATAACATTGAGCATCTTTTCATATGCTTATTGGTCATTTGCATATCTTCTTTGAAGAACTGTCTATTGAGCTCCCAGGTGACTGGGACTACAGGCGTGTGCCACCAGTCCTGGCTAATTTTTGTATTTTTAATAGTAATGGGGTTTCACCATATTGTCCAGGCTGGTCTTGAACTCCTGACCTCGTGATCGACTCCCCTCGGCCTCTCAAAGTGCTGGGATTACAGGTGTAAGCCACTGCACCTGGTTTTTCATTCTCAAGATTGTTTTGGCTATTCTGGGTTCCTTGCATTTTCATATGGATTTTAGGACCAACTTGTCAATTTCTGCAAAGTCGTCAGCTGAGATCTTAATAGGGATTGTGTTGAATCTGTGGGTCAATTTGGGGGGATACAGCCTCTTAATAGAACAGTCAGCCCTCCATATTCATGGTTTCTGCATCTGGATTCAACCAACTGCAGATCAAAAATATTTGGGAAAAAAAAATGGATAGCTGCATCTGTAACTGAATATATACAGAGTTTTTTTCATTTTTCCCTAAACCATACAGTATAATAATTTACACAGCATTTACATTGTATTAGGTATTATAAGTAATCTAGAAATGACTTAAAGCACAGTGTATGAGGCAATGTGTATAGATTATATGCAAATACTATACCATTTTATATAAGGGACTTGAGCATCTGTGGATTTTGGTGTTCGAGGGGGATTCTGGAACCAATCCCCTGTAGATATCGAGGCACACCTGTATTGTCTTCCAATCCATGAACATGGGCTGTTTTTCCATTTATTTAGGCATTCCTTAATATCTTTCAACAATGTTTTGTTGGTAGAAGAGTATAAGTTTTACACTTGTTTTGTTGCATCTATTCCTAAGTATTTTAATTTTTTAATGCAGTTATAAGTGAGATTGATTTCTTATATTTTCTGAATGTGCACTACAACTGTATAGAAAGACAATTGATTTTTTATATTGATCTTATATCCTGCAACCTTGCTGAACTCATTTTATTAGTTCTAATAGTTTTTTAGCAGATTTTTCTGGATTTTCTGTATTATAAGGTCATACCATTTGTGAATGGAGTTTCATCTCTGTCTTTCTAATCTGAATTTCTTAAACGTTTAATTTTCCTGCCTAATTTATCTGACTGGAACCTCCAGTACAATGTTGAATAGAAATAGTGAGAGTGGACATTGTTGTCTTGTTCCTAATTTTCAGGGGAAAGCATTCTTTCATCATCAGGTATGATGTTAGCTATGTGGGGGGTTTTGTTTGTACCCTTTTATCAAGTTGCAAAAGGTCCTTTCTATTCTTTTTTTTTTTTAAGTATTTTTATCATAAAGTGGTATTGAATTGTTTCAAATTCTTTTTCTACATCTATTGAGATGATTTTGCAGGGTTGTCTTTTATTTAGTTAATATGGTATGTTACATTAGCTAATTTTCAAATGTTAAACCAATCTTGCATTCCTGGGATAAATTCTGCTTGGTCAAGGGGTATGTTATGGGTTGAATTGTGACCTCCAAAAATTCATATGTTGAAGTCCTAATCCCCAGTACCTCAGAATGTGACTGTATTTGCAAATAGGGTCATTGTGGATGTCATTAGTTAAAATGAGATCATATGGGATTAAAGTGGGCCCTAGTCCAATATAACTGTTGTCCTTATAAAAAGGGGAAATTTGGATACAGACACATACACAGAGGGAGTGTCATGTGAAGACTGGAGTTACGCTGCCACAAACTAAGAAACTACTAGAAGGTAGAAGAGAGGCCTAGAACAGATCCTTCCCTAGTGCCCTCAAAAGGAACCAACCCACCCTCCCAACACATTGATCTTGGACTTATAGCTTCCAGAACGGTAAGACGGTAAGTTTTTGTTGTTTAAACCACCCAGTTTGTGGAACTTTGTTATGGCAGCCCTAGCAAACTTACATATAATGTATAATCCTTTGTATATATTACTGGATTTGATTTGCTAGTATTTTGCTGAGGGTTTTTATATCTGCATGCATAACAGATATTGGTCTGTACTTCGCTAATATAGTCTGGATATTTGTCCTCACCCAAATCTCATGTTGAAATGTAATCCTCAATGTTGGAGACAGAGCATGGGGGGAGGTGTTTGGACCATGGGGACAGATCCCTCATGAATGGTTTGGGCCATCCTCTTGGTGATAAATGAGCTCTCACTCTGAGTTCACATGAGATCTGGTTATTTAAAAGTATGTGGCACCTCACCTCCCCCCACTCTCTCACACTCTTGCTTTCATTCTCACCATGTGACATGTCTACTCCCCCTTCACCTTCTATCACGATTGTAAGCTTCCTGAGGCCCCCCACCGCCCAGAAGCTGAGCAAGTGTCAGCATCATGCTTCCTATAAAGCCTGCAGAATTAAACCTCTTTTCTTTATAAATTACCCAGTCTCAGGTAGTTCTTTATAGCAGTGCAAGGACAGACTAACACACTCTCTCTATTTGTTAAGTCTTTTGAGTTATATTTTTAGTGTTTCTCTAGGCTTGCCATATACACATTAACCTAGCATAACCTACTTCAGATTTATACTAACAATCTCAGTGAGATAAAGAAATACTACTCCTAGCCGGGCGCGGT
>NW_012101541.1:50369-53185 GCF_000951045.1 Mandrillus leucophaeus | reverse complement strand
GGTGATTCAATTCCTCTCTGATATCCTCTCTAGGAGGTTTTGTCTGGTAATTTTTCTATGGAATAGTTCTGTAAGATCTCAATTAGACATGC
This sequence comes from Mandrillus leucophaeus, assembly GCF_000951045.1. Classification (NCBI taxonomy): domain Eukaryota; kingdom Metazoa; phylum Chordata; class Mammalia; order Primates; family Cercopithecidae; genus Mandrillus; species Mandrillus leucophaeus. The sequence goes on along the minus strand of NW_012101541.1, from coordinate 53,093 downwards.
CAGTACATACAGTTAAAACAACAGCAGCAACAAAAAACAAAGAACATGAGTGGAGAGACAACATTGGTGCCATAGACAGTGTGCAGTGGTTATTCTAGTATAAGCAAGAGGTATCCAAGGCCTGAATAAAACAGTAGTGATGAAGGTTCACTTGCAGAATGCTCATAAAGGTAATTGAGGGTAGCCAAAAAAAAAAAAAAAGTCTGGAAGCTTTGAAATAATCCATCAATCGAAGAAGAAATCAAAGTGAAAATTAGAAAATAGCAAATACTTAGAATTTTTTTAAAAGGAAGAAAATACCACCTATCAAAATGAACAAAAACGCTACCTAGTACCGCTGATACTGTACCATCTCAGTGATCCACAAATCCTCAAGCCAAGAATATCATTTAAAATGACCGTGCTCCTTGGCCACTGCTGAAGTGAATGCAAATCTCCTCTGAAGAAGAATTATTTTAGAAAAGTTCCAAGGAATGTGATAGTACAGTCAAGAATCTAAAAACGAACAAATCAACGAAAACAAGCAACAAGCCACTCAAAGGTAAGTGCCAGCAGAAAAGAAACAACTGAAAGAGACTTACAAAGCCTTCACATGTTGAATTATTAGAAAAGATTTATAAAATAGGTGTATTTAATCTGTTTAAATGAAAGAAGGGATTGAATACCCAAATCATTTATATGAAGAGAAAAATAATATTTTTAAATGACCATAGAAGTCTAATAAAACAGGCTAAATTAATGCTTGGAAATAAAAAATATAATTGGGATTTTTGCCATGAAGAAAATCAAAATTTTTATAAAGTCAAATATACAATTTATTTTACTTTTTTTTTCTTATCTAAATAGTTAATCTAAATTGTTAATCTATCTAAAATTTATTTTGGTGTAAGGGGTGAAAGAAAGAATTTTATATTTTCCAGATCGCTACCCTCTTATCCTAATACCATTTATTAAATACACAATTTTACAGATTTGAAATGCCCATTTTGTCAGAAACAAAATCCCAATACACAGTTACATCTGTTTCTGGGAAATCTATTCCTTTCCATAGATATTCCCATTAATCTGCTGGTACCAAACTACTTTAATTACTGTAATTTTTATAATGCTTTTCTGTACCAGGTAGGGCTGATTATCCCTTATTGCTTTTTTCTTGCTTTATGCCAAAAATAATGGTGTCAATGTTTTTATTTAGAAAGTTTTATTTATAGATTTATTTGGAGAGGAGGCCATCATTACCACCATCCGTATCTAAGACTATGATACCCCTTATTATATATTCAAGTCTTTTTTAATGGCCTTAAATAATGTTTTCAAATTTGCTTCAAGTGAATAATGCATGTTTCTTAGGTTTACTCCTAAGGATTCTATTATATTTCTTGTAACATAAGTTGGATACTTACTTCGATTATATTTTCTAGATGATTATTGTTTATATAGAGGGAATTGTTGATTTTTGTGTTTTAATTTTGTTCTCAACCACCTTGCTAAATTTTCTTACTTTTGGAAATAGGGATTTTTTTTTAGTTGATTTTTCTGGGCCTTCTGGCGTAATATCATCTCATCTGCAAATTATTAATAATGTTTTCTTTGTTTTCCTTTCTGATCTTAATTTTTTTTTCTTTCTCTTCTCTACTGACATTGGCTAGTATTGCCCAAAGTTAGGTTATAGTGATAATGATGTACACCCTTATTTTGTTTCTGATTTTAATGAGACTCACTGTATAGTTTCTGACCTTTGAAATAAAATAGCATATTCTTCATGTTAAGGAACTACTCATCTATTAGTATTGCATTAATACACTTTTTTTTGTAATTCAGAAGAGATATTAAATGTTGTTAGATTACTTTTCAGCATCTATAGAAATGTTTATGCAGTATTTCTCCTTTGATCTGTGTGTAAGTTATAATAATAGAGACGGAGTCTCACTTCTTTGCCCAGGCTGGAGTGCAGTGGTGCAATCTTGGTTCACTGCAACCTCCGTCTCCCAGGTTCTAGCAATTCTTCTGTCTCAGCTTCCCAAGTAGCTGGCATTACAGGCATGTGCCAGCATGCCCAGCTAATTTTTGTATTTTAGTAGAGACAGGGTTTCACCATGTTGGCCAGGCTGGTCTCGAACTCCTGACCTCAAGTGATTCACCAGCCTTGGCCTCCCAAAGTACTGGGATTATAGGCATAAGCCACCGCGCCCAGCCCACCTTTGCATTTTTTTGTATGAGTCTTTCTTGATCATGATATGTATTTGCTTAATAATAGACTACAGTCTACCAGCTAATATCCTTATTTATAGTGTTTAGGGATTAGACTGTCAATGTTGAGTTGGTAAGATTTTGGAAATTTTCCTTTCTATACTCTGCAACCATTTAGATAATATTAAGGTTTTATGTTCCTTAAATATTTTATATAATTAACTTGTAAAAATTTTTAGAAATTGATTTGTCTTTTCTGAGATCAGTTTTGATAATTTTTCTCTAGCTAATTATCTATTACGTTTATTTGCATAAAGCTGAGCAATGTATTCTCTTAAAACACATTTAATTTCCTCAGTATCTATGCTTATTTCTTCATGCTCATTTTTATTATTTATTCGTGTCTTCCCTTTTTATTTATGTTGTTTGATTAACTTAGGTAAAAGTTTACCCTTCATTTTTCCTTAAGAACATTCTCTAGAAGGTGTTTGTTTGTCCTACAGTTCTTCTCTTTTCTAGTTCTTTAATTGTTGC
>NW_012101541.1:46411-47889 GCF_000951045.1 Mandrillus leucophaeus | reverse complement strand
CCCTCTCTTCCCTTCTTATACTGTTACTGTTATGTTATATATTATGTTGTTGTTACATATATATATGTTACAAACCCAACAATATGTTGGTATAATTATTTATATATCTTTATGTCTATTAAAGATGCTGAGAAAAGAAAGCAAGTACAGTTTTCCCTCAGTATCCATGGGAGTTTGGTTCCAGAACTCCCGAAGCTACCACAATTCACAGATGCTCAAGTCCTTGATAGAAAATGGTGTAGTATTTGCTTATATCCTACGCACCTCCTCCCATATACTTTAAATCACTTCTAGATGTCTTACAATACCTAATACGTTGCAAACACTATTTGTTATACTATATTGTTTAAGGGATAATGACAAGAAAAAAAGTCCATACATGTTCAGTACAGACTCAGGCATTCGTTTTTGGTTGAAGGAATATTTTTCATTGCAGTTGGGTGAATTCATGGATGTGGAAATCACAAATACGGGGATTAACTATATATATTTATATAGTATGTTATATTAACCTTGTTATCTACCATTTCTGGTTCTCTTCATTTGTACCTTATTTTTTAAGCAAAGAGGATCCACTGAAGATAGCTGGTGGGGGAAAGGATTTGATTTGGGGGGCATTTGAATATGTAATATTTGAGGACAATTTCTCTGGCAGATGTGTGGCATGTGGTGGGAGGGATAGAAGTCAGGGAGATCAGTCAGGAGGTAGTTGCTGCAGTTGGTACAAGTTAATGGGGGCCTGGACTTGGCTTGGTTTTGACTCTGTTGGCTTGTGTTTTGCCTTCTGGAGCTGGTAATGTGTAAGTCAGTGTGAATAGACACTGACTTAGGATCAGGCATGGATAGGTATACTGATCAGGAGTTATTAGTGAACTGAAGTCAATCCAAGGATGAATCCAAGGGAGGAATAATGCATTGTCTGTTGATTGGAGGGGCTAAGAAGAAGAAGCTTTCCCATGGCAAGCCTCTTTGGAAAACATGAAGTCTGGCAAACACAGTCCATTTCGGGACATGGTGATGAATGTAAATTCGAGCAGTTATGTGTGTATAGCAATGGAGGAGGGGGAATGAGGAGAAGGAGAGATTCTCCCCCATACACATGTCCTTGCAGCTGTTAGGGATGAGGTTACAGACCATGGAAGAGAATGAACAATTCCCCTTCCCTTTCTCAGGGCAGATGACCTCTCAGAAATTAAACAAATCAATACTGTGTCCTCAGAGGAAGCATGTTTGACTGCCCTGATTCAATGGGCTCTGTTGTTTCAGGTGAACCCAGGTGATTCAATTCCTCTCTGATATCCTCTCTAGGAGGTTTTGTCTGGTAATTTTTCTATGGAATAGTTCTGTAAGATCTCAATTAGACATGCCAGTACATACAGTTAAAACAACAGCAGCAACAAAAAACAAAGAACATGAGTGGAGAGACAACATTGGTGCCATAGACAGTGTGCAGTGGTTATTCTAGTATAAGCAAGAGG
>NW_012101541.1:0-42251 GCF_000951045.1 Mandrillus leucophaeus | reverse complement strand
AATGATGTACACCCTTATTTTGTTTCTGATTTTAATGAGACTCACTGTATAGTTTCTGACCTTTGAAATAAAATAGCATATTCTTCATGTTAAGGAACTACTCATCTATTAGTATTGCATTAATACACTTTTTTTTGTAATTCAGCAGAGATATTAAATGTTGTTAGATTACTTTTCAGCATCTATAGAAATGTTTATGCAGTATTTCTCCTTTGATCTGTGTGTAAGTTATAATAATAGAGACGGAGTCTCACTTCTTTGCCCAGGCTGGAGTGCAGTGGTGCAATCTTGGTTCACTGCAACCTCTGTCTCCCAGGTTCTAGCAATTCTTCTGTCTCAGCTTCCCAAGTAGCTGGCATTACAGGCATGTGCCAGCATGCCCAGCTAATTTTTGTATTTTAGTAGAGACAGGGTTTCACCATGTTGGCCAGGCTGGTCTCGAACTCCTGACCTCAAGTGATTCACCAGCCTTGGCCTCCCAAAGTACTGGGATTATAGGCATAAGCCACCGCGCCCAGCCCACCTTTGCATTTTTTTGTATGAGTCTTTCTTGATCATGATATGTATTTGCTTAATAATAGACTACAGTCTACCAGCTAATATCCTTATTTATAGTGTTTAGGGATTAGACTGTCAATGTTGAGTTGGTAAGATTTTGGAAATTTTCCTTTCTATACTCTGCAACCATTTAGATAATATTAAGGTTTTATGTTCCTTAAATATTTTATATAATTAACTTGTAAAAATTTTTAGAAATTGATTTGTCTTTTCTGAGATCAGTTTTGATAATTTTTCTCTAGCTAATTATCTATTACGTTTATTTGCATAAAGCTGAGCAATGTATTCTCTTAAAACACATTTAATTTCCTCAGTATCTATGCTTATTTCTTCATGCTCATTTTTATTATTTATTCGTGTCTTCCCTTTTTATTTATGTTGTTTGATTAACTTAGGTAAAAGTTTACCCTTCATTTTTCCTTAAGAACATTCTCTAGAAGGTGTTTGTTTGTCCTACAGTTCTTCTCTTTTCTAGTTCTTTAATTGTTGCTCTTATCTTTACTAATATTTCCCTTCTTTTGCTCTTAAGATTACTCTGCTATTCTTTTTGTAACTTACCGTACTGGACATTTAATTATTTTCATTCTCTATTTGTCTGTAATTGACAGAGCAAATTGTTAGTAACTTTTTTCCAGAAAGATCCTAGGAACTGTGTTCTTTGAATATTTGTATATTTGAAATCATCCACATGTTGCCTTTATGCTTGAACTATACGTTGGCTACAAATAAAATCCTTGAGTCATACTTCCATGAGGTGTTTGAAGATAGTGAATTTCTGCAATGTAGACTGTTGCTTTAAGGAAGTCTGAAGCCAACCTGATTTATATCTCTTCCCTTGAAGCAATTTGATTTTTTGTCTGAAAGATCATATCTTTGAAGTCCAGTAACTTTTATAGAGTATGTTCTATGCTGATGAATTTTTGTTACTTCTTCCTGGAAGATGGTATGCCTGTTTATAGATTCAAGTCTTTTATTTCGAAGAATTTTCTTGGATTACGCTTTGAAAATTTTTTGTGTGCTTGATTGTTTTGTTGTCTTCTGAAGAATCCGTAATTGAACATGAACTCTCCCTTAGCTGTTTCCCATGTGTATGACTTTTTCTATAATTCTTTAAAACTCTTTTTTCTTGTGCTCAGTTTTCTTAAGCCTGTCCTCCATTTCTTTAGCTTTTCAATAATATCTATCGTTTTTTCTGTGATTTCTATGTCTGTGATGTTATGACTTTTCTCTTCTACATTTTTCCTGGGCTTCATTTTACCTTCTTATGTTGTCTTATCATTACTTCTGTCACTTCTTTTATCTGCGCTTTGAACTCTTCCTTCATGGTGGCCACTTTTTCACCAAGTTCCTTGAATTCATATGAAGTTTTAGTATGTGGGATAATTTTCAACTGTCCCACAATAATTTTTTTTTCCTGGCAAATGCCAAATTTGTTTTGTCTCTTTTGCCTTTTTTTCTGTAATGAATTTGTCTCCTGGCTTCTTTTTAAGAAAGATTTATTGAAATATAATTCACATAAAATATATTTCACTTTCTTAAAGTGTACAGTTCAATTTTCTTAAGCATATTTACAGAGTCATGAAACCACCCCTGGTTCCTTTTCCTGGGTATTCTCATTTTTGGACACAAACTCCTTCTGTGTAGAAGGACTTTCACGGGGAAAGAAAATGTGAGAGAGATATCAAAGGTGTTTGTTTGTTTGCTTGCTTGAGGCAGGTTTTCACTGTGTTGTCCAAGCTAGAGTACGGTGGCATGATCACGGCTCATCACAGCCTCAACCTCCTAGGCTCAGATGATCCTCTCACTGTAGCTTCCCAAGCAGTTGGGACCACAGGTGCCTGTCACTGCACCCTGCTAATTTTTAAATTTTTTGTAGAGGCAGGTTTTTGTCATGTTGCCCAGGCTGGCCTCAAACTCCTGGCCTGAAGCGATCCTCCTGCCAGAGCCTCCTAAAATGCTAGGATTACAGGCGTGAACCACCACACCCAGCGATATCAGAGGTTTTGAGCAACGCCTGGACCACAAAGAAGTCCTCCTAACTTACAACAAGGCCTTACATATGTAAGATTCAGTGGAGTGTGCTGTAGTTGTGGATTCAGACTTTACAAAATTTTAATTTACAAGACTTACTAGCTTCGAGGCCACCTATTAACCTTACTTTCTCTACTCTCTCAAAATGTTCTCTTGCAGGAATGTCATGTGTATATTGTTTCAAAAGGGTGTCATAGAGAATTCTATAGCCGGGTTTTAAACCTCAGGCTTTTTCAAACAAGGAACTGTTGCTTTTGCTCCTCCAGATATATCAGTAACTTGAAAAATGTGCTCTGTTGACTCTGCGTGGGATCTGCAGCCATAAGTGTGGCCTCTTGGCTTCCTTTCTCACCCTGGTCTAATCTTCACTGCACTTGGCAGCACTTCTTTATCAATATTAAAGTTTCAGTCGTCAGTGTTTCTTGATTTCCTCTTAGCCAGAGTTTTTTATTCCATTTTTATTTTTATTTTTATTTTTTTCTGATTGGTTTTTAGAAAGCAGATGGGGTCAGAGATTTATTTCTCCATCTTAAAATGAGAGAGAGATAATTTTATTAATAGTCTAGTTCTTGGTTATTTTCAAATTTTACCTAATATATTTAAACCTCTATTTTTGCCAACTATAGAATATATATGTATATATATAAAATATATGTATATATGTATATCACTTTGTAAAATAAGAAAATAAGCATATTTACAGTTCCTTCTTCCTCCTTTCTGTAATTTTACTCTGCAACATCTGCTAGTATTTCATTTTTTTACAACATTGAGATTTAAGGCATTTATATTCTTCTCTGTAACTATAATTAGAAAAAAATAGCATTTGATTAAATTATTATGCACTGAACAGATACAGTGGGCTGTGAAAATATGGTGAACTGTGAAGTCAAATAGTCTTATTGAAACCTCAGAGAAGGAAACATAATCCTATGTCACTACCTCTTAAAGGAGAATGTTCTAGGCATCACATTAAATTAATTTATTATCTTTCTTATACACAGAGAAAATTGTACTTTATTTTAGTTGCATCACATTTCTTGTACAGTGTCCACCTAGGCTTTTAATTACCTTTCTTTTTTTCAATATATACATTATATACATTAATTTTAACATATACAATACATACATTCACCATAACATTAAAGCATTCATCTTCTTCACCATACAACCTTTTGATAAATCTCACTGTCTTCTGTAAGATAGCTTTTCTGTGGTCCAGTTGGAACTAGTTGCTTTCCAAGCCTACTGCTTATCTGTCATTCTGGAATTTCTTTTTGTCACACTCTTAGGTAAGTGTCACTGTTTCTTGAATATTCAGTCTTTTTTCTTGTACTCCGTTTTCTATTTATAATACATTATTAAGATTTTTTCAAAAAATACGCCCAGGATGTAAATGCTTTGATACGTGCATGTTTGAAAATAGTCCTCACATAATTGCTAATTTAGTTAAGCATAGAATTCTAGAATGAAAGTAGGAGTTTTTGAGAATTTTCAAATTATTGCTCTGTTGTCTTCTAGAAAATGATTTTACAGAAAAGAAATATGATGCCACCATGATTCTTGTTCCATTATAGCAACAATATGTGCCTGAGGAATAATTGGTATACAATAAATTGCACATGTTGAAAGTGTGTCATTTGATTAGTTTTAACATTTGCATATACCAGTGAAACCAGCCTTTTTTAGTCTCTGCTTCACTCTGGATATCTTCTAATGACCTGTCCTTTAGTTAATCTTCTTTTCTTCATTGTCTATGCAGTTTTTAATTTTAGCAAAATTTTAATTTCAACAATTTGTGTTTTTCAGGTGGAAAATTTACATTTTATCTTTATTGTTGATCATTATTCTCTAGTGAAATTCTCCATTTTGCCCAGTATTGTCTTGAACAAATTAATCACAGTCATTTTAAAGTTATACCTGATAACTCTAATATCTGTATCATCTGTGAGTCTATTCTCAAGTCTCTTTTATTCCTTGGTTTTGTTCAACTGGTCCTGTCTCTTGGCATGTCTGGTAATTCCTTGATTGAATGCCAGATACTATATTTGAAAATCGTAAGTGTAATTTGAGTCTCTGGCCAATTTTCTAGAGAAGATTTACTACTATTTGGCAGGTAGGCAAAGTAGGAATAGATCACTTTAATCCAGTCTGGAATGAGCTCATTTGAAGTCGAGTTTCAGTCCTTTGTGCATGCTGTTCTATTTCCAACTTATACCTGTGCTGTTACTCTTCCAGCATCTTAACAGGAAGCCTGGAAGGTACACCAGGGCCTCTCCTCATTGGTAGGAACTGATCTCTAATTTCTGCCACCCAGCCTGAGACTGCTGGAAGATCCACCTGGATTCCCACGTTCTAAGCTGCTGCTCTTTGCTTTGTTTCTTCAACTCTTATACATAAGCTTTTAAGGTCAGCAGATTCTCTGAAAGGAAAACTTATGCAAAATGTACTATCCTTCTATTTGAGATTCTTGACCTCAAGTCCTGTCAGTGATCTTGACTTCCACCTTAAGAAGCTAGAAAAAGAAGAGCAGTCCAGGTGCGGTGGCTCACGCCTATAATCCTAGCACTTTGGGAGGCCGAGGCAGGTGGATCACTTGAGGTCAGGAGTTCGAGACCAACCTGGCCAACATGGTGAAACCCTGTCTCTACTGAAAATACAAAAATTAGCCAGGTGTGGTGGTGCACACCTGTATTCCCAGCTATTTGAGAGGCTGAGGCAGGAGAATCACTTGAACCTGGGAAGTGGAAGTTGCAGTGAGCTGAGATCACGCCATTGCACTCCAGAGTAGGCGACAGAGCAAGACTCCATCTCAAAAAAAAAGAGCAAATGAAGCCAAAATAAGCAGAAGAAGGAAAATAATACATGAGCAAAAATCAATGAAATAGAAAGAAAAACAATGAAACCAAAAACTGATTCTTTCGGTGGGTGAGAGTTTGTGGGGTTCGGGGAGGAGGTAAACTTCTACCCAGGATGGCCAGAAAAAAAAAAAAAGAAAGAAAAAAAACACAAGTTTTCATTGTCAGGAATGAGAGAGTTAACGTAACCACAGAGCCTATTCATATTAGAAAGATAGATAAAGAGTAAAATAACAACTTTATAGCAATCAGTTCAACACTTAAATAAAATGGGAAAATTCCATGAAAGCACAAACTACCAAAACTTAATCAAAAAGAAATAGATAATTTGCATTGTACTGTATCTATTAAAGAGGTTGAATTTATAGTTTAAAATTTTCCTATGAAGAAAACTTCAGGTCCAGATGGCTTCACTGGGAAATTTTACCAAACAGTTAAGAAAAAAATACTAATTGTACACAAACACTTTTAGAATATTGAAGCAGGGAATACTTCTTAACTCATTCTATGAAACCAGCATTACCTTGATACCAAAACCATAAAAGTATGTAGATATATATATATAATGAATATTGACTGTATAAAAACACTTATATTATCTTGAGGTGTTTAAAATATGTTAAAAAAAAAATCCTGGCAATAATAGCACAAAAAGCAGGAAAAGAGTAAAGGGAACTAAAATATTCTATAGTCCTTGCATTGGTAAAAATATAAATTTATATCTGATCCTAGCAAATAATTAAGATGCATGTTGTAATTTCTAGGGGAACCACAAAAAGGGTAGTAAAATAATTGTGTGTGTGTGTGTGTATAAATATATACACACCCAGGCTGAAGTGCACTGGTGCTATCACCACTCACTGCAGCCTCAACCTCCTGGGCTCAAGCGATCCTCCTACCTCAGCTTCCCGAGTAGCTGGGACTACAGGTGCATGCCACAACCAGCTAATATTTTTATTTTTATTTTTTATAGAGACGGTGTCCCACTGTGCTGCTCAGACTGTTTTTGAACTCCTGTGCTCAAGCGATCCTACCGCCTTGGCCTCCCAAAGTGCTGGGATTACAGGCATGAGCCACCGCAGCCAGCCAATGATGTATAATTAACAAGATAATCAAAAGGGAAATGCAATGATAAAAAATAACTTGATTAATTTTTCATTTAAAATGCAGAGAGAAGAGTGAAAGCACAGAACAGATGGGACAAATAAAAAATAAATAGTAAGATTTAAATCCGAATACATCAGTAATTACTTTAAGTTTAAATACTTTGATTAGAAGGCAGAGATAATACAGCCTGGATAAAAAACAAAAGCTGTGGAGCTCAAGCAGGAGAGCATACAAAAAGCAGCAGAGAGGATTCATTCTGCAAATGTCAGAAGTGCCTTAGCAAATGTCTTTCTCAGAGTTGAGGGAAACATCCTAAAGTATAAGACCTAATCCTTTGTGCACGATAGCAAGAAGAAAATGCGTAGGCTGATGGGAGAAGTGTCCTGAGACAAAAATTGGTTTTGAAAAGCAAAAGGAGTTGGACTAAACGAGGAATCCCACATGGAATCCCAATAGTGTGTACTCCTGGTAAATGCTTAGCGGCCAACTCTCCAAGTGTGGTTCTGACATGAGTGTTGATGGATAGATCCTTTTGTTTACATTAACAAGTAAGATGCAAGCGAAACAATAAAGACATGTGTTGGAATTTCACTAGTTCAGTTGTCAATGGTGTGTCTGACTTTGCTGAATTGGTTAATAGTTTTTGAATTTTGGAAAAATACTTTTCTCTCCTATTCACAATGTAATGGCTACAGATATGACACACTTTTAAGTTTCATCTACATTATTATCATTTTTTTCCATCACTTTCTTAGATCTAGACCAGGGATTAGCAAACTATAACCCAATAGACACTTTAAACTGTTTGGATAACTCTTTTAAATTATCCATTCAGACCTAAATATCACAGTGCTTTGATATGTACCAAAATGCATGAGCTTCTTAGTAGTCCAGTATTGTACATCATTCCTTTTTCCTTTAACTCCTGTTTCCTTTCCACTTCTTCCGTATAATTTTATGCCAGTACAATGTCTTATATTTAAGAGATGTTCATTGATTACCTTATCATTTTTCTTTGCAACCAAAATCATATAATTTTTAGCAGTATACAATTAAGCAAATGTTCTAAATTTTGATAAATAATGATTAATGTATAAAATAAAAGTTTATTAGAAAATTACCACCCAATAGTATTGGATGAGGCATTTTTCAATTTACATATCCATAGGTACATAAGTAAATATGACTTATTTCCAGGATGTGACAGGCTTAGCATCAATTCTGTTCTTCTTTTCGGTTTTTATAGATAGAGCCTTCACATAAATAAGTAGACGGAGGTCAAAGTAGTCTTACTTTTTTAAATTTCACTAAAGACTTGGAAATTCTTTTACGTTATGTGCCAAAATTATATCGTGATCATCAAAAATTATTTTCAATGATCTAACTTGATTAGATCTTCCCTCAATTTTGTTGGAACCCAGGAATTAGAACCCACTTAACTTGCAAAAGATTTTGTTTTCTAGTCTTTAGAACCATTTAATTTCTTGATTTCTCAATTTTCCCAGAAAAAGTCTTTTCATGATTTATCAAATTGCTGTTAATTATTCTTGTTATTTTTAGAGAAACCTCATTTTTGTAGCTTAAATTAAACATAGATTTTAAAGAAGAATGCATAAAATTGGAAATTCAGTTCACAGTTTCACTTTAAAAAATTAGAAATTGTCCACATTTTGTGAACAAAGTATAATCATGCTGAATTCGGCTTTTCTAGGACAACTTAAAATGTCTTAAAAAGGCAAGACAGATGAACAGAGTTGTATCCTTGACAGTTGTTATATAGAGATAAGTTAGTCATTTACTTAATGGTTGAAAAGGAGCATGTTTATAGTGATGTGTTTGATATGACTAGAGAAGCACAATCAACATCTGAAGGGGAGGAATTATCTCTAATTAAATAAAGTTGCACTGTTAAGGTTCAGGATATCATGTTCTGTAATATGTTTGGGGAACATTTTATCCTACATGGGTAGAGGTAGATGTTCTACTTTTAAGAATGCAATTTAAACTACTTTATGGAAAGTAACAGCAAAAGGAAAGTATTGGGCAATTAGTTAAGTGGAGGACTTATGAAAACTTTATTAATAAATGTTGCTGTGTGCATTATTTACAGTGGTATCTAGAACATATCCCTGATATAATATAAATCTAATAACTGCGTGGCAAAACAGAGTAATTGAAGAGCAAGTCGTTAACTAGTAGCAGTGAGGAGGAGATGTATGCTCAAATAAAAAATCAACAGGACTTTATAGCATAATCTATTGGCAAAAGTTAATGAAAATGTTTCTCATACCAGTCTGAATAAATGTTCAAGGAAATACAAACCCCTAACTTAGATATCTGTTCCATTTCCAGATGTGACACTAACCTGCTAGAGCATTGGAAATGGGTGTGGAACTGTTCACTTCCTCCTCCTCAAAGTCATGTAGATATACCCCTGAAGGGATCAGGGCATGAGTGAATGAGAGGATTCTCTAAGCTCTATCACCAAGAATGGTGGACATCCAGAAAGAACAAGTTGTGGTAGAGATATCATTTAAAAATAAATATTAATACTGAAAATTTTAGATAAATGGATATGTGGATGAGATACATAAGAGCCAGGACTTGTCATCAGTTTGACCCTGCAGGCCCTCATAAGTCTCACCCTGAAGAGCAGTGCACTTTTTGAAAATAGTTAAGGATTGGAAGAGGTGAGATTAATAAACAAAATCTGTCATCTCTTTTGTGTCCCCATGTTACAATGAATTCAGAACATGCCAACACAGGCAAAATTCTCAGTTTCTAATGTCTTCCTTCAAACTTATTATAAATATATATGAGAGAAGGAAAGATATGAAGCCCTACTGAGAGTTTATGGTGCCTTGAGTAAAAGAGGCTTCACCAACACCAGTGATGGTGAGTGATTTGGGAAGAGGAGATGGGAAAAAAAATAACTCATAAAACATCTCGACTTAAGATATATTTCCTGGCAGACTGATTTTTGGAAAGAATTTCTACATTAAGAAATTGAGAATGTGGAAATTGATGCTCTTAAAACTATGCTTACATACCCTTAAGAAAGTCTTTGCCCAGATTATTAGCTTACAGAATGGAAATGAGATTTAAGATTATTAGCATACAGAATGGAAATGAGAAAAATAGTGAAGTGAAATGAAAGCAAATGAATGAGTAGAAAGGCTTAGAAATGATAGTTATGGAAGACAAGCCAAGGGGTTCAATGTAGGGTCTTCAAAGAAGGTGGCAGAAATAGTGGACTGGACAAATATTTAAAGATAAAAAAAACTTTCCTGAAATAAAAGAGAGGTGTGAATCTTCATATGGAAAGGACACAGCCAGAAAAAATAATGAACCAATATGGTCAACTTAGAGATATATCCTCAAAAAATTACTGAACTTCAAAGAATCCTTTGAGAAGAGAGGCAAAAGAAAGAAAGAAGGAAAAAGAAAGAAAGAGAGAGAGAAAGAAGGAAAGAAAGAAATTGATTTCTCATAGGAGGTAATATAGGGCTTTAACAGACAAGCCTCAGAGTGACTAAAAGACAATAGAACATACTTTCTTCAACTATCATTCTAATACTGTACTAAAGCAACAAACCGTTTTGAATATATGAGAACATAGTGGAGGGAATATTATTTTATTGAGCTTTTTTGATGAATAAGAACATGCATTTTTAATTACCTAGGAGAAGACTGGAAAACTACAGGAAAATAATCTGGTGGTGAGCCTTGAGTCTATTTAACTGCAGAACTAAAAGTAAAACAAATGTAGGGTTTTTGATAACAGAAGAGAATGTAAATATAAGCGTAGATAAACCAAGATATTGTGAAAATGCGTTAAAGTAATAAAAGTTGGGAGGAAAAGGGATAAAGACACATGTTACAAGTAAAATAAAATATTAAAATCTGGGAGGTCAAAAGATAATAAAGTGTGAATATCTTTTTATAATGATTAAAAACTTTTTTATGGAAGTAAAACACATATAGAAAAATACAGAAATTCTACGTATACATATTGTTACATTTTCACAAAGTGAACATACAAATATACCCGTATGTAAAGGACCCAGATGGAGAACTAGAACATTACCAGAACACAGGAGCCTCCCTCTCACCTCTTTACAGTCATTATACCTCCCTCAAGGGCATCCATTGTACTTATTTCTAACTGAAGTATTAGTTTTGTCTGTTTTTATATGCTATATAATTAGATTAATGTACTGTGATGTGTCTGGTTTCTTTTGCTCCATATTATGTTTTTGAGATTCTTTCATTTTGTTGCCTATAAAAATAGCTCTTTCATTATTATGTATGTAGAGTACTCAAGTATATGAGTATGGCACAATTTATTTATACACTTGACTGTGGATGGGCATTTGGGTTGGTTTTAGTAGGAGGTTATTATAAGTAATTCTGCTGTGGACATTCTTGTATTTGTCTTCTTGGTGAATGAACATACGCATGCTTTTCTGTTGGGAATAATTATTTGAGGGGAAAAAGAAAAGTATTAATTAAATTTTTTAAAAAATAGTATCCCTATCATATAAAATGTAAACTCTGACTACTGATTTAACCAAAAATTATAACATAACTATAAAAAGAAGATAAAGGAAGGGGGTAGGTTGAAGAGAGCTTTATCTACTGAAATAAGAAATTAATAGATAATGTCTAATATTAATAAATCAATAAAGAATATTATAAAATATTATAAAACTAGTTTTAATATTTAATATTTATAACATACAAAGCCAAATTTAGCTATTTCCCCATACGAAAACCAAATTAAAATAATTTATGTAAGGGAAGTTTTACATACCTGCAAATTTTTGACTTTAAAAAAAGAAGTATTAAGATATTGTTTAAAAATACAGAGTTAAGGCCAGGCACGGTGGCTCAAGCCTGTAATCCCAGCACTTTGGGGGGCCAAGACGGGCAGATCGAGACCATCCTGGCTAACACGGTGAAACCCCATCTCTACTAAAAAATACAAAAAAGTAGCCGGGCGAGGTGGCGGGCACCTGTAGTCCCAGCTACTCAGGAGGCTGAGGCAGGAGAATGACGTGAACCCGGGAGGCGGAGCTTGCAGTGAGTTGAGATCGCGCCACTGCACTCCAGCCTGGGCGACAGAGCAAGACTCTGTCTCAAAAAAAAAAAAAAAATACAGAGTTAAAAAAAAAAGAATGATACAAATTAAAATATGGAGATCAATGTCAAAAGAAAATGCCAAAATAATGGAAAGTAATGATCTCAAGTGGGAGCACTGCTTTTGGTTATCAGTCTTGTAGTATAGGCTGAATATCCTTTATCCAAAACGCTTGGGACCAAAAGTGTTTCTTATTTCTGATTTTTCTTTTGTTTTGGAATATTTGCATGTACATAAGGAGATATCTTGGCAATGAGACTCAAGTCCAAAGATAAAATTCATTTATGTTTCATATATTCCTTATACACATAGCCTGAAGATAATTTTATACAATATTTGTATTAAATTTGTGCAATTTTTAACAAGGTTTGTGTATGTTGGACCATCAGATAGCACAAGTGTCACTCTCTCAGTCACCCATGTGGACACTCTGTGGTTGTTTGGCGTCACTATCGTTCATGACTCAGAATTTATATGCTACCAACAAGCAATCACTCTTATACTTCTTCACACATAAGTACTTAACAGTAAACAATATGACATACAATTAACACAGTGAGAAAACAGTGTGTTCAGGGTAACCAGGCAGCACAATGGCATCACCAGAAGACCTAGGACGCTGAATAAATTGTGCGTTGTGCACCTGTGTTTTGACTGCAGTTCGTCCCATGAGATCAGGTGTGGAATTTTCCACTTGTGGTGTCATGCCAACATTCAAAAAATTTCGATTTTAGATCATTTCAGATATTGGGTTTTCAGTCTAGAGATGCTCAATCTGTACTATTCAACTTTTCTATAAGCCCCCTGTGCTATTTGATTTGTTACCAGTACATACATTATTTTAGTAAAAATTAAGGGTTTTGTTTATTTTGCTTTTGCAGGACAGCCAGCATTAACTTAACTCTACATAGAAATGATTATGAGTCATATAAACATATCTCATCAAACCCAAACTAAATGTACCCCAGCTCAATTTTCTTTTAGTTAGATCCTAAAAATGTCCTTACCACTACTCAGAGGCCACCCAACAGGAAGGGAGTGAGTCAGAAAGAAAAGTCAGTATGAAAAGAGATAGCTGTTTTTACTACTGCTCAATAGCTTACATCTGAAAATTTTACAAACATACACGACCATACAGACAACACTAGGACCCCTCCCAGGGTCTTGGAAATTGCAGTGGAAAAGCAATCTGCACGATTGCTTCTGAAGCTCAAGCATCAAGATAAGTCCACTCCTGCGAGCAAAGGAAAGAAAGTAGAATAAAAGGCCTAGATTCAAGCTCAGCTCTGCTATTTAGGAATTATGGGATGTCAAGTACTCTCTGTGCCTCAGTTTCCCAATTTGCAAAATGGTGATACAATCCCACAGTGTTGTGCTGTGCTGTTAATAAGATAATGATGATATCTTCTTAATGAAATATCAGCTGGTATCAAAGTGAACAACAGTTGTCCCAAATCCCATAGATAGCCTGGAATCCTCATATCTGTGGTACAGTATGAATTCAGAAACTGCTGGTTTGCAGTGGGATATGTTCCTAAGTAGCTCTGATCCAAATTATTTTAGATAGAAAAATATGAAATTCCAAATTCTAGCATTTTCCCATATATATATAGGAATAGATATATATACATATATAGGAATATATATATAGGAATATATATATATTTCTTTTTACTAACATCTTGAGCCAGCCAATGTACTAGAAGATTGTGTTTTGAAATCACGCCTGTCCGTGATGTTCTAGATGTCTCCCAAAAATTACAATGAAAGGAACAAGTTCTGACCAGGATCTTTTTCTTCCACCTGCTTGTTATTTCCAGGAGTAAGAAGGCAGGACTGATCTATCCATTGTTGGTCTCTTGGAACAAGATGTTAATTAGCAATGTTATATAAAATTCAGATGTAAGAAAAAGGATAAAAATCAAAGACCTAACACCTTCCATTTGGAATTCTTGCAGCCCTTTTACCAGATCCATACCATTTTGCTTACCACTTTATAATAAACCATTTTGTTTCGTTGTTTGCTTTGTGCTTATGGCTCTATAATTTCAGGGTATGGATTGTATCTTTTTCACTAATCCATGTCAATAAGTATTTATTGAGTTCCTATTATATACTGACTGTGCTAGGTGAGGGAGCAAGAAAGATGATTAAAACATTTTCCTATTCTGAAGGAGCTTAAAATCTAGCTGTGGAGCATTGTTGCGCTAAGAATTGACTCTACAGAGATACTCACCAAACTTCTCCAAGTTACGTTTCAAGGATATTCATTGCACTGTTGTTTGTAATAGGAAAATAAGAGGGGTGAGGGGACAACTTAAATGTCCATCAATACAGGATGGGTTACATTATAGTTCACCATACTCCATCAGCCTTTCTTAACCCACGTCCTCATCCAAACCCCAGAAAACAGAAACTGTTTTGAGTGACTGTTTTCTTAATTTTCCCAAGGGTTGTACATGACTAGTGCCATTCTGAATGCATAGGAGAAAACGTAATTCCAGATATTCATTGCTAATTTAAAGTGCTTGGGCTTAATTCCTTCCTAGGACCAAAGTTAATATGGAAATATTTCCAAGTTATACTGTAAAGCGAGAAAAGATATAAAGTGAGAAAAGCAAGATGGACCACAACGTATATAATTAATGTCTTCTGTGTAAATAAAGAAGCTACTAATATAGTCGGTTACATGTGCAGAGGGTTAGGTGAACTAAGACTGGATACTGGGCTCAAAACCATGAGCACGGAGATGAGAGACAGGAGTGGCCTCAGTTCCTGGGAGTCGAGTTTATGCAGGTACAAGCCAGGGAGGCAGGTCTTCTGTCCTTGGCACCAGGCAGCCCTGGCCTTTCTTTCTTGCCTCAGGCCCTTTTCCATCTCTTAGATGGGGCCCCACTAATTTGTTAGTTTGGGGATGAATTTAGTGTGTGTTCCACCAGCATGAAATCAGGAGGAAAATAAATCCAAGGGAATTTCCATTTGGTCCTGACTCCTACTCCACATGGCCCCTGCCCCATCAGCCTTACCCTGGGGTTGGGTTTCAGGTGGTTCCTGTGCATTTACAAATAAAACCGGGCTGCTCTGTGCATGCTTGTGAGGTGATGCCTGGAGCCTCGCATGGTTGGGCCAGAGATTGATACGGTGTGTGCACGCCTGGGCCAATCCAACTCTTTTGATCTATTTCTGAAAGCAGCTTTTTGCCTCCTGCTTCAAGTGATTGATTAAGTTAGGATCTCTTTTAGGAATTCTCTCCACTCATGCCTCCTCACCAGCTCACAATGAGCCCTGCCAAATTTTACTCTCCTTTTATGCTACAGATTGTTCTGTTCCAAGTGGGTAAATGGAAACTGTGTTCCTAAGATGCAACCAGTTACCTTGGAATTCCTGTTTTGCATTCCGTATGGTTCAGGCACCCTCTTATCACGTCATCAGTCATGTTTCTAGCTGGGTTCTGGCCTTATGGTCAGGGAGCAGCTTTGCTTCAGAGCTTTCCTTCCCCTGCAGGCTCCCCCACTCCCACTTTGGTGTGAGAATCATGGGGAACCAGAGGTGACACCATTTATTTTAAAACGAGCCAGCACACATGTTTGCAGACTTTTTAAAGCCATAGACTGTAAGTGGACACTTCCGGTGTTCCTCAGGCCCCAGCTGGAGAAGTGGCCCTTGGTTCCATGGGTCCTTGTGGAATGGGGATCCAAGGTGATTAAAAAGCACCAGCTTTGCGGCACTCAGACCTGTTGCCACTCCTGCCTCTAAGCACAATGTTTTCTTGTAAAAACTGGGATTCAAGTTTTCATCTCTCATGAGTGGTGAGGAGGATGGATATGAACAATCGGAAGTATAGGCACCTTCCCATCTCTATTTCGAAGTCCTCCTTCTACCTCCCAAGCCTTACATTGTCTTCTCCAAAGTGGCTGTCCTGCAAGGCAAGTGAGCCCGGCCCTCAGGGAAGGACATTGCCAGAGCTCTTTCCTCCTCCTCCCCTGTGCCCTCTCACAGCACCTGGCTTACTGTATACAAAGCGTTTCTTTTGGTTTCCCTGAATATTTGGTGAAATGATCCAGTGTGGTCTCAGCTCTGCTGCAAGGAATTGGAGCTAGGCTGCAAGTGTTAATAGTTCAGAGGTCTTGGGGCAGGGTCAGGGGAACTTTGGGACAAGAACGATGCGGAGGAGGAAAAGCCGAGCCATGCTTGCTCAACCTTGCAAAACCTGAGCTTTGCTTTATGAAGGGAGCTAGTCATTCTCTTTATCATCTGCATTGTCCTATCAGCAACTCTAGTGTTTTCCTTTCTTTCGGGGACCATTTTCTCCCCCACGAAGAAAGGCCTTCCTACAAATCTAGTGCTTTTAGTTTTACAAATTACTCCATGAGAGTCACTATGTACATGATCATGAGTATAGTAATATGACATTAAGTTTAGAGGTTATTTATCCATTCACTGACGTACTCAGCAAATATTCCTGGAGTGCCTTTTATGTACCAAACACGATTCAGGCTTTAAGGATATAACAAATAACAAAAAAGACAAAATTTCTACCCTCATGGGTCTGATACGGGGAATATGTCAACAACAACAGCAAAATAGATAGTTTCAGTTAGTGATGATGTAGAAAAGTGAACAAGGAAAGGAGGTGAAGAGTGATGAGGATGTGGGGAAGGGAGGGTAGATGGACTAGAGCCTCTTCAGAAGGTATTTGGGTGGACGCGAGAGTGAAATGAGTTTGGAACTGTACAAAGAACCAGGAGAAGAACACTGAGGAGGTAGAAAAGTCCAGAGGCAAGAAACAGGGTTTCTTGGAAGGGAAAGTGTTTCTTGGAAGGAAGAGCAAGAAGGTCAATGTGACCAGAGCTCAGGGTACAAGGAAGGCATGGCAGGAAATGAGGTGACACTGGGCGGCACGTTGTAGACCACAGGAGGGGTTTGGGATCTTATTTTAGGCATACAGTAAAGCCACGAGAGAATTTTGAGTAGTGGACTGACATGGTTTGATTTATGGTTTTCAAACATCACTATGACTGCTGTGTGGAGAACAGACCGGTAGGGAGAAAGAAGGAAGCAAGGAGACCCACGAAATGGCAGCAGCAGCCCAGGCAGGTGGGGTTGGCTGACTTCACACACTGCCGTAGTGGTCGAGGTGATGAGAAGCCACCAAGTTCAGCATATCTTTTGAAGATGGAGCCAACAGAACTTGCTGAAGGATTGCATATGGGGTGTGAGAGAAAAATGAGAACTCAAAAATGACTCTTAGGATTTTGGCCGGAGTGGCTAAACAGCAATGCTATTTCCTGAGAAAGGGAAAGGTGGAGAGGGAGCTGGTTTGGGATAGGAATCAAGAGATGTATTTTGGACGTGTTAACTTTGGGATACTTATCAGACATCCAAGTATCTGGAGCTCAGGAAGAGTCTGAGTCTGGAGCTGTAAATATAGGCATCATCGTTGATCAGATGAGGGCCATGGGACTGGACAGAGTTACTCAGGGAGATGGAGAAGAGGACAGATCCAAGGACAGCCGTAGGGCTCTCCAACACTTACAAACCTGGAAGAGAAGGCCTCCCCTGAGCTCATCCCTCCTGGTCTCGTGGTTCTGTGGGACTCTCCACCTGGTTTCCTGGCCTCCCCATCCAGGAGCAAGTCTTAAATCTTGGTGGCTTAAGGCTCCTGTCCATGGGGACTTTGGAGATCTTACAGATCTAGTCCTTGGCCCAGGTCCTGGTGACCTTCTTATGCTCTAGTCAGAAGCCCTGGGTCCTCTTTATAAGCAGGGTGCCCACATCTGGACCTAGAATCAACAAACTGATGGCTCCAGTGCTGTCTTTCCATGTTATACCTGAACCATAAAGTTGATTATTTTGTGAAAGGAGACATGCCTATTTTGTGACACTTTGATTTTCCCCAATGCCATGTGTTTGGTAATATGGGGCAGGCCACCTAGGAGGAAAGGGACATTGCTGTCCTGACTGGGGAACCAACATTTTGATTTTCAAGATCGTTTTCTCTATGGTTTAAACTTACTCTTGGATCTCTCCAAACACTGGTTGTTGCTGAGTCATTCACTCTGTATTTATTGACAGATACTATGAATCTTGCAAAATATAGTATAAGATATGGTTCCTTCCCTCCAGGAGCTTAGAATCAAGCTAGGCAAATGAAACTTGCTAGCATAAAATGAGGAATAGCATAACTTTACATATTCTTGTTTGGATCTGCCCTAGCACAATGCTTAGCACATAGGGAATTTTCAACAAATGTGAAAGGAACAAGCCCATAGAGGTTCATCATTGTCCAATGACCTTTAGCAACCATGAATGCTGCAAGATTCAGGGAGGAGGAGATCAGTAAGGGCTAGTGTGGTTGGAGAAAGTAGAGGGAGATGCAGTTGGAAGCCATGAGGTCAGGGGTAGCTTTAAAGAAGGGCAGGCTTGGGCCCCAGAGGAAGAAGAGAAGCATTGCAAGTGAGGAAACAACATGAACGAGTAGAAGATTTAGCCCCCCTCGGGTTGATGGGATCAGCCTGTGAAAAAGATGAGGACATCTGGCAGGGATAGCAGGTACATACTACAGAGGTCCCAAAAGCCAACTTGGTACCTGGAGAGAAGGGCTTTGCCTGCCGAGGCTTTGCCCTTCTGAAGGTTTGAACTCGTAAGGAAAGGAAAGTGTGATTTCCTTCAAGCCAGAGTGAGAAGTGGCCCAATATCTGACAGGCCTTAGCGGGGCAGCATATTTGAAAAGAGAAACAGAGGCAGGGAAGACTCCTCCATCCTGCTGCCACAAGCCCAGCACCTGGGAAGGTCACTGTTGTGAGTACAAGTCCCATAGACCTGTGACCTAAACTGGTAGCTGCCCACTCACCCAAAGCAAAGGAAGCAGCCAAGGCGGCTGCCTTGATACCACTCTTATGACCAGTCATGAAAAGAATTAGTAATAACAAAATATCACCTTACTTTGACAGAATGCTCTAGACTAGAGCTGAAAATGTGTTTCCACCTGCCTTCTATCTCTTAAACTTCACAACAACTCTGTGACGTAAGTATCCGTGTTCTCTCTCAACAGGAGATGTACCATTTCGGACTGGCCCCAGTCGTGCTAATTGGCAAGGCCATAGTAAGTGTGTACCCCAGGGCGCTGAGCTATCTACCTGGGGTGATTTTTTTTTCTTTTTTGAGACGGACTCTCACTCTATCGCCCAGGCTGAAGTGCAGTGGCACAATCTTGGCTCACTGCAACCTTCACCTCCTGGGTTCAAGTGATTCTCCTGCCTCAGCCTCCCGAGTAGCTGGGACTACAGGCACCCGCCACTACGCCGGACTAATTTTTTGTATTTTTAGTAGAGACGAGGTTTCACCGTGTTAACCAGGATGCTCTCGATCTCCTGACGTCATGTTCTGCCCGCCTTGGCCTCCCAAAGTGCTGGGATTACAGGTGTGAATCACCACACCCGGCCCACCAGGGGTGATTTTAGTGCTCCAAGCACCAGCACCTGCTCTTGTTAGTCACACAGGAGGAAGACACACTGGAGGAAGGTGTGACCAACTTCAAAGCTGAAAATCAAATGGAAAGTAGAGGGAAGGGATGGATGATTCCTAAGGTTTCTGTGGTGAACATGGATGTGAGCCATTCGGTGTACCAGGGGCTGGATTTCTTGTCATGCAGGCCTGGATCACAGCTAGCTCTGTCCTTTAGACCTCTGCCCCTGTGACGAGGAAAGGAAATTGCCTTTCAATGACTAATGTGAAAGGAAAATAGAATCTCAGGATCCCAAACTCACTATGTCAAAGGGAAAGTTAAACTTGGGAACTGAGTCATGCAAAAAGCTACCTTCCTTCTGTTCCCAAACAGTTGTAGTTTTACATGTTTACTTCATCTCATGTAGAATGTAGATCTACTGAGCAAGATAGGAATGCATAATTGACTTCCCCACTACTCCGTTCTTCTCACATGTAAAATGTAGCTTCACTGAGTGCCGATCAGAGCCTTACAAGAATGTGACCAACTTGCCTCATTGCCTGCCCTCTCCCCATTTTTTCCCTTCCCTCCTTCTCTTCCTTCTTCCTCTCTCCTCTTTAAAAATTGAAGTCCTCAAAACCCTCTTTGGAAAAAGCGCAAGAACACAGATCCTACTGGGACCCATGTGTCTCTCTCCTGGGTGCGTCCTCAACCTTGGCCAAATAAGCCTCTAAATCAATTGACATCTGCCTCAGTCATTTTTTGGTTGACACAAATAAACTCATGTTTAGGGACCTTGGCTCCAGATCATTTTATTTCCTACCTCACAAGGACAAAATCCCAATTTAAAACAAATGCTCAGTTTACCAAACAGAAAAGGAAAACAGTAGAAGATAAGAAAACAAAACAAAAGTATGCTCTGGGCCATCTTTGTTCTATTATCATATTTTAGGTCTTCTAAATGAAGCATCTTTACATGCAAATCCATTTTTGTGTATTTTGACTGATTGCTGGCAAGGTGGAGAGACATAAATATTTCTGGAAATGGGCATGGTATAAACATGTCATTAGCAGGGCTGCAACTGTGTGTGTGTGTGTGTGTGTGTGTGTGTGTGTGTGTGCATGCGCATGCACATGTGCGTGTGTGTGTGTGTGTGTGTGTGTGTGCATGCGCATGCACATGTGCGTGTGTGTGTGTGTGTGTGTGTGTGCATGCGCATGCACATGTGCCTGTGGTTTGAAAAGATGTTTATGGTGAGTTCAGTCAATAGACCCTCCTCTCTTCTCTGTGATCAAGTCTTTAAGGACCTGGGAGCATCAGGCCTGGAGAGGATAGATAGGAAATGTTCTTGGAGCTTAAGGAACATTCCAGATCTTAGGCATTGATTAAGTTAGAAACCCACCATCTGCGCACTTGCTCATAGCCCTTCTGATCATATTTCTTAAAATTTAAATGTCTGAAGCATGTTTAGGTGTCCCCCATGACGCCGATGTTGCTTTAAAAATTCCAGCTGTTGCAGAGCTCTTCTCAAGGATGTTACTAGGCAACTTAGTGACTCCAGGGATAAGGTGTTTCTGACCTCCAATTCCAGCAGAACCCAGGCCTGTAAAAGACAGGTAAACAGGCAGTTGTGACTTTTTCTTTTCCTTTTTAAAAATCAGACTTAGTCACTTTGAGGTCCTGCTCCAAGGCAGGAGGATTGAGTGTAAAGATGTTAGCAGCCGAGTTGAGATGGGAGTGTTTTCACGTCTGGGATATATTGCTTTGTCTAACAAGGTGCCCCAGCAGGCTTCCAATTGTGGTCTCCCCAGACCTTCCCAGCTGCACAGGCTGATTGACAGACTGTGGGCAGATGCGGTGCCAGACTCCAATAAAGAGAAGGCCTTGGGAAAATATAAGGCAATTATTGATGGGCAGCAATCCACTAATCAGACAATTTCAAAATTAATCCCATATTCCCTCACTGTATTAGCTTTCTTTCTTGTTTGTATTTATATAGCAAATTCATGACTTCAGTGAAAATTCTTCCCTCCAGCCCAATTATATATCTCTGAGGACATTAAATTAAAAAACAAGAGATATTGAAAGTGGCTTGCAATTAGTTTCTTTAGTTAAAGGTGCTGCGTGCACTTAGCAACTGTGGCGCTCATAACAGGATGCATAATAATAAAAGTAAACACTCGTATTTTTTCCTGGTCTTGACAGGGTGAGGGGTTGGTAAGAATAATATGCCTGGCATTACTCCGGACCAGTGATAATGGGTTAAATAATTGTGATTTGATTTGGGAACTGATTAGATTTACATAAAATCCTACTCAAATGTCTTTACAGGCTCCAAACACCTCAGGATGCTCTGCCCTCCTTCTTGCTGTGGTCCATCCTCCCGCCTTCCCTTGCCTCATTAAGAATGTGGGTTTCTGGGCCGGGCGCGGTGGCTCAAGCCTGTAATCCCAGCACTTTGGGAGGCCGAGACGGGCAGATCACGAGGTCAGGAGATCGAGACCATCCTGGCTAACACGGTGAAACCCCGTCTCTACTAAAAAATACAAAAAACTAGCCGGGCGAGGTGGCGGGCGCCTGTAGTCCCAGCTACTCGGGAGGCTGAGGCAGGAGAATGGCGTAAACCCGGGAGGCGGAGCTTGCAGTGAGCCGAGATCCGGCCACTGCACTCCAGCCTGGGCGACAGAGCAAGACTCCGTCTCAAAAAAAAAAAAAAAAAAAAAGAATGTGGGTTTCTTACAATAAAGTCATTCAGAGAAAACCCGACCAGTTTCTATCACAGGTTTCCCACGCAGGATAACTTTCCAAGCAGAGATATGAAGCTTTTAAATAGACATAAAGAAATTTCAAATATTTTGCCAGTTACTTAGCATGGAAATGAATCTCTTTATTACCATTTCCATCCTCATTTTATCTCCCTTCTCTGCCCCCTGGTTTTTGTAAGGTGTTGTTTCTTTTTGTTTTTGTTTTGTTTTGTTTTGTTGACCTGAAACAGCTGGAATTCTCTCTTTTTGTTCACTGCAACAATTGCTTCTGCAGAATGCTTTTCGATTGCATGACTTTGCCACTTAAACTGAGGAAAGTCAAGCATTGCTACAATTTGGAGGAATTATAAATGGCCAGAAGCTCATTTTGGCCTGAAGACTGTGGCTGTTGAGTCCTGCCTGGTCTTCCAGCCTTGGCAGTCTCTCCCCCTATACCCCCTACAGGTTCGGTATGTTGCCTTCTGCCCTGTGTAGAAGTATATACCAAGAAGAAAAGGCCAAGGCCATTATCTTTGCATCCATTGAATCTGACCAGTTCTGAAGGAGGTCAGCTTCTATTTCAATGAAGTACCGGGGAGTCAAATGAAGAAGAGAGCATTGGGATTTTAGGACCTTTCCCCAACATCTCATAGTTTAAAATTCTGGTATACACTTCTATATGGATGAGTCCTGTCCTCTGGCAGGAGGAATTGATGCAACTCTGGTTCCACATCAGGACTCAATAACTTCAAGTACCATTTGATTCTCTTCCCATTCTGACCCTGGCCCCAGTTCTACTGACAAACCTTGTTGCTGGTTTGGAAATAGTCAACAATTCAAGCCATTACTCTTCCCTCCTGTGCCTGGGATGACATTTGTAATCAATCATTAAAGTCTTTTCTGGAATCAGTCTTAGAATCTTGTCTTCGATTCCTAGAGTCTTAGGTGAATCAAGTGTTGGGGGCATCCAACCAGTTGAGTTAAGAAGAAAAGGCCAGACTTAAAGAAGCTGAGAAGAGTGAGGAGGGCTTTCCATTCCAGATGTTGAGATGAGAAGTGGGAGAAAAGAAGGCAGAGGAGAGCCAAGGAATAGAGTGGAGAATATACAAAGTGTGTGGTGGAAACCATGAGGACCCCAGTCTTCCCGGAGCAAAAAGGGCAGAGATGAGGTTGCAAGAGCAGGTACCAGAATCTTGTTCAGCCTCGGGCCCCAGGACTCACTGCCAACTAATCAGAACTGGTATGCAACCTGACCAAGAAAAGTCCCTCATCCAGACCCAGATCTGGGGCTCAGTTTTCTGTGCCTGCATCCTTGTTACTGTTGGCCTTCACAGAATACCAGTTTCCTTAAGATGATGGCCCTGTGCCTGAGGCATGGTCACTTCCTGGTGCCACTGTCTGCTTGATTCTTGGGGTATTGCTTGTTCCTGGATGTCCAATCTTTGGATCTATGGGGAGACCCTCCTTGAGACCTTCATTGTCGGACTAGCTCACGCCCATTAACCCATGTCACATTCTGCTAATTCATGCCCATTAACTAACTCATGTCACATTCTGCCGTTACACTTGACATCCCCTCAGAAGCCGCTATAACCCAGCTGATGCGTCTAGTTCCAGGTCCGCATCCCTGCTGTCATCCAGGCATGACCATGCAATGAGACAGAACACTTGGGAGGTGAGGAGGAGATAAATGATCCTTTACTGAATTTTCCTATGCTGTGCTAACCCATGGAGGGGAAGTTCAGAAGTATTTCAGAGGAAATGCAGAATATGAACTTTTCCTTCTCTGAAAAGTAAATTGTAAGAAAAGAGAAAGGAGCAAAATGACTAGGGTAGTTTAGAGCTTCAAATCAGTGTCATATAAGAAATACGAAGAGAAGACTCAGCGAGTAGGCATGGAGGATGAATAGCAGTCTTAAAACATGGAAGAGCCGCCATGTGCAAGAATGAGCAAATGTGTTTCTGAGAAGCCCCAAGAGGTGGAATGAGGCCAATGAATGGAGGTCATAGGTGGTCAGGTTTTGACTTTATCTAAGGAAATAGTTTCTAAAAGCCAGATATTTCTAAAGATAGGATTACCCCAGTAGACAGTGACAACCCTGTTACTGCAGGCATTCAAGCAAAGGCTGGACAACAGTTTGGCAAGGATGTTACTTCGGAATGTGGGCTTCACATGGAGGCATCAATGACTTCAAGGTCATTTTTAGCCTTGGGAAGACAAGGCCATTATCTTTGCATCTGTTGAATCTGACCAGTTCTGAAAGGGTTAGCTTCTATTTCAACAAAGTACCGGGCACTCAAATGAAGAAGAGAGCGTTGAGGTTTTAGGACCTTTCCCTAACATCTCATAGTTAAAAATTTGGGTATATACTTCTATATATACCTCCCTAGTTCCATTCCTCATGAGGCAACAACCAACTTAGTTGGTCATTAAAGTCTTTCTTGGGCACCCACAGAAACTACATCTACGGCCCATAAATAAGCAGGTGTTTTTTCTTTTTAATGGCTTTTCCACATCGACAACTTGTATCTTGGAGACTAATATGAACTCTCATATCAGTTTCCTACTCAAGAAGTTCCAGGGGCTTCCCACTGCCTGCTAGAGAGGGCCTCCCTCCTTAGCCTGCTGTCCATGGCCTTTGAAATCTGGCTCCCACCTGCTCTTGCAGCCTTATCTCTGTCCTTCTTGCTCCAGGAAGGCTGGGCTCCTCATGGTTCCCTCCACACACTGCATATTCTCCACTCTATTCCTTGGTTCTCCTCTGCCTCCCTTTCTCTCACTCCTCTAACATTTGGAATGGAAAGCCCTCCTCACTCTTCTCAGCTTCTTTGCATCTGGACTTTTCCTTTTTTTCTTTTTTGAGATGGAGTTTTGCTCTTTTTGGCCAGGCTGCAGTGAAATGGCGCCATCTCAGCTCATCGCAACCTCTGCCTTCCGGGTCAAGTGACTCTCATGCCTCAGCCTCCTGAGTAGCTGGAATTACAGGTATGCGCCACCAGGCCTGGCGAATTTTGTATTTTTAGTAGAGACAGGTTTTCTTCATGTTGGTCAGGCTGGTGTCGATCTCTTGACCTCGTGATCTGTCTGCCTCGGTCTCCCAAAGTGCTGGGATTACAGGTGTGAGCCACCACGCCTGGCCTGGCCTTTTCTTCTTGACCCAGATAGTTAGATGCCCCCAACACCTGATTCATCTTGATGAATCTGATGTAAAAGCCTCTGAACTTCATGAGAAACCTTCTTGCAAATGCAGCAGACTCTGGAAGGTGACAGAAATGAGTGAAAACCGGGACTTCTTTACTGCTCCTTGCTTGAGATGTTTAGTCACTGTCCAAATCAGCAGGACATACAGAGGGGTACCTGGCAGCTGAATACTGACTTGTGCTGCAGGCCAACTCCTTGCCTGGGTGACACAGGAATTGAGCGACCTGTTTTGCAGGTGCAGAATGTGAAACGTTTTCTCTTTCTTGTGGGACATGCACTTTGGAGGTCCTCAGCTCACAGGGTCAGGAATGCTGCCTTTGTAGTTGAGGCTGAGGGCTAAACTCAGAGATAACTCCAGCCTGTGTTCAGAAGTGGCTCACTGCTGTGATGATTTGAAAGCGCTGTTGAACAAACTGTGTGTCAGTAGGGAAAATAGGGAGTGCTGGGGTTTGAAGGCTTCGGTTCCAATTCCAACTCTTTCACTTGTTAGCTGGGTGATCTTCACCCAGTTGCTTCATATTTGTGGATTTTAGTTTCCACATCTGTAGAATAGTGATGATAATACCCACCTTCATGGGTATTGTAAGGATCAAATTGGAAGGGGATTTGCAAATTGTGAAGTGTTAGAGAAAGTTTTATACTGTTTGGGCTGTGACTACAGTTGTTGGTTCATGTCCCAGACAGCAAGCTGATGAAGAAGGCTGCCTGCAGGGGTGGGCACGTGGGTGCCAGAGGAGTGAGTGCTGAGTGTCAACCACTGGGAGCCCAGTGCATTCTTTTTTCTCTTTTTAAAATTGAGGTATAAGTCACACAATGTAAAATGTAAATTTGGTGGGTTTTAGTATATTAACTATGTCTTGCAACCATCACCACTATCTAATTCCATTTCCATCACCCCCAAAAGAAACCCCATACCCATTATCAAGCAGGCCAGGAGCAAGCATTCACCTGACCTCCACCCCATCCCCAACCCAAGGCCATTCTCCTATATCTCCCCAGCTTAAGGAGGAATGGGTAGCCATAGCAACCACTAATCTACTTTCTGTCTCTGTGGACTTGTTCCGGACATTTCATGTAAATGAAATCATACAACCTGTGGTCTTTTGTGTCTGGCCTCTTTTACTTAGTATAATGCTTTTAAGGTTCATCCATGTTATAGCACATATTAGAATTGCATTCCTTTTCATGACTGAATAATATTCCATTGTGTAAATATACTTCATTTTGTTTTTCTGTTCACCAGCTGACAGACATTTGGGTTGTTTTTACTTTTTGATTATTGTGAATAATGCTGCTATGAACATGGGTGAACAAGAATCTGTTTGAGTCTCTATTTTTGATTCTTTGGAGCATAAACTGCTGTGGTCTGATTGTTTGTGTCCCTCAAAAATCATATTGAAACCTGGTCCCCACTGTGGTGGTATTAAGAGCTGGAACTTTTAGAGAGTGATTAGGTTATGAGGTCCACAATCATGAATGGGATCACTGACCTTATAAAAAAGGCTCGAGTGAGCTCCCTTGCTCCTTCTGCCATGTGAGGACACATAGAAGGATCCATCTATGAGAAATAGGCCCTCGTCAGATACTGAATCTGCTGGTGCTTTAATCTTGGACTTCCCAGCCTCTAGAACTGTGAGCAATAAATGTCTACGGTTTATAAATTACCCATTCTAAGGTATTTTTGTCTTATAGCAGCCTGAACAAACTAAGACATAGTTAGGAGTGGAATTGCTGGATATATGGTAATTCTATGCTGAATTTTTTAAAGAACCACCCAATCATTTTCCACACTGGCTGCATCATTGATTGTACCCACCATCAATGTATGAGAGTTCCAATTTCTCAACATTCTCTCCAACATTCTTATTTTCCGGTTTTCTTTATTATAGCTGGCCTGGTGGGTAAGAAGTAGTATCTCCTTGTGGTTTTAATTTTTATTTCCCAAATGAAGAAGCCTAATATATTCTTAACAGGACTGAGCAGTCTATAAAACAAGATAACTTAAAAGTTTCCCAGAGACCTTCCTATAGCAATAGCTGCTCTGAGATTTACTTGTCACTTCCACCCCTACTGCTACCACCTCTGCTCCAAGTAGCCAACACTAAAGGAGCTTCTCTGTGCCAAAGACTGTGCTACATACAGGTTTTAAGGGCAACAGCCCTAATTATAGGTATTATTATTGTCCCATTTTGCAGCCATGGAAACTGAGGCTTAGAGATGTTAAACACCTTGCCCAAGGTCATACAGCCGAATGGTGAGGCTGCTAGGATTTAATTCCAGGACTGTCTAATTCTCAAGCCAAGCTCTTAACCACAATGCCATCGTGTTTTCTGCTAGAGAAGGAAGCCATCAAACTGACTCTCCACTTTTTCAAGATTCAACAAATGCTTCCTGAGTGCCCACCGTGTGCCAAAATCTGTGCTGGGCTCTATGGCCATGAATGAAGCTGCTCGATGGGGCAGCTTACAGTCTGCAGAGCTCTGAGTTTGCCAGTAGTTTTTGTAGAGTGAAGAAATGAGTTTTATAATTTTTATTTGATTTAGCCCTCAAGTTGTTAACACCTCCAGTGCAGGGGCTGGGGAGAAGGTTGTCTATAAATATTAGCTCCCAAAGTAAAAATGGCTCTTTCATCTTGGCAGACCTAATTAAGCTGTTGATTACAGAAGGATCAACACCTCCGTCTGTAACAAAAGACACTGTCTGTCAGCAGGACGTTCTGTCAGGGCAATTTATCCTGCAATGTAGAACACTTGGGAGGACAGAACCCAGGCAACTCAGGGTGTCAAAATGGATAAGGTCTTACTTCACATAGCTTCCCCACCACAGACACACAGACACACCCCACACAGCCCCTGGGAGATTGGAAACCTTGCAGCCCAGTCACCTGGGAGGTATTTAACATCTCTTTAACAGAAATAGAAGCTTCAAGCAATAGACAAATTTACTGACAAATTTGTACCAATTACAGGGCACAAATGGAGCCTGGCAGCTCTGGAATATCTGCCTCTGTTTAGAGGACTCCAGCCAGGACAGCAGTGGTGCCTGGGAAGAAGAGGACATTGGAATCTGGCCAGTCCCAGGCTTCACCAGCTACTTCCCTGCAGCAGCACTGGTTGCCCCCCTGGGGCATGCAGCTGTGGCAGTCCTCTCCGGGGAGCAGTTATTGGACACTGACTTTCCTTAAGTCTCTATTGCAAAGAATGTGCTTTTTCTATGGAGACTCAGGGAGTCTACCTTGGGATGATAGGCAGGAATGAGAAATACCTTCTTGCAAGAAAGCCTGTCCCCCTCAAGGTGAAGGTCTGCCTGGAGAGCCGGCAGGAAGCACTCACCCAGCCCCCACCCCATCCCCACCCCAAGGCCATTCACAGCAACCGCAGGGAAGTGAGGGAGTCACAGCTTCATTAAATCACCTCCCTGCGACCCACAGGGTGTGATAAACAGAGTGTGTGTGTATGTGTGTGTGTTGAGGGCAATTTTCTCCATAGGAAATGGGGATGGCCATTCTAAACTTACTGTAATAATAGTTGGCATTTATTTACTATGTGCCAGGCGCTGTTCTAAGCACTTTACATATATCAACTCATTTAATCCTCACAATGACCCTATGAAGTAGGTATTATAATACTAACCCCAAGTCACAGATGAACAGACTGAGGCACAGCTGACAAGGGAGGCTGTCCTCAACCACTGTGCTCCTGTCTGTGGACCGTGGGCTCTAGTCTGAACATTTACCAGTGATGCGAGTGACCCATAGGAGTCAAATTCCCTTTATCAGCACAGACAGTCAAGACGATGTGAGAAGGAAAGACGCTGATGGGGAGAATTCTCATAAGGGAAAAGGAGTACGGAAGTGGATAAGTTCATTCAATCAGTCAATTCATTTTTATTGAGCAACTGCTCTGCGCCAGTTACAGTCTCTGAGTTCACGGAGCAGAACAAATCAACAAAGAAATGTAAAAATTGCAGGTGGTGATCAGTCCTATGGAGGTAGCAAAGGGGACCAAGATAGAGAATGACACGGCTGGAGGGAGAAACCCACGTTAGAGAGGGCAGTGGGGAATAGCTCTCTTAGGTGACATGGAAGCAGGGGCTAGCATGAGCCACGTGGGGAGCAGTGGGAAGGGCTTCCCAGGGAGGGCTGTCATTGCAAAGCTGCTGGGGGAAACAGGCTTGGTGGACTCAGAACCTGAAAGACCAGGATGGCCAGCCCACTGTGCGTAGGGGAAGGGTTGCATGGTGAGGCCAGAGAGTGGGGGCACACAGCAAGGGGTTGGTTGGGAGGAACTTTTGATTTGGTTCTGAGAGCAATAAAAATCTATTGAAGGAGAAGCTCGAAAGCTGCCCAGAGGAGAGTGACATAAAAGGACCTTGGCCTTTGTGAGGAGAATGACTGGAGGGGAAAGGAGCAGGCAAGGCCAGGTAGGCAGGAGGCTGCCGCAGCAGGATTCCTGGGGCCACAGGGCGCTGAAGAAGACGCTAGGGCCTGGGAGCAGCAAAGGAGGGACTGAGCCACTCCTGAAGATGTGGCAGCTGCTGGGCGAGGCGGTGTTTCCTCTAAAAGGACAACATCTCCAACATGGACAGTGGACAAAAGGCCTGGAGTTGCCTCGCAGTTACTAGCAGACTCCGATGCCATTCCCCTGAGGGATGGAGAAGGGAGAGTGGCGCGTGATGGCGGCTTCAGGAAAGCCCAGAACTCTGGTGCCTGGGGGAGAAAGGGACATCAGAACCTGGGCAGGAAGTGACCGGAAGGGCCAGGAGGGTGCCATTCCCTCCACAGACATACTCTGAGCCCCAAGCATGCTGCTGGCTCTTGGGCAGCAGGAGAGGGCTTCATGGCTGTGACCTTGGAGGTGAGCCTGGAAGGCTGAATAGGGATCTGTGGGTGGAAGACAGGGAGGAGGCCTTCCGGGAGGCGGCCTTACAGGCGGAGCCCTGTGGAGTTGAGCTCTGCTTTTCAGAGCCCAGGAGATAGTCGCTGTGGCTGCAAGCCCCAGGACTGGGAGGAAGGAGGCCAGGCTGTGGACAGATTGTCAAAGGCTGGAGGGAGGAGTTTTCCCCCAACAGAGCCCTGAGCCAGGCCACCCACCGTGAACGGTCACACAAATGGGACGGGATCTCAGCCTGGCCTCTTGGTGTGTCAACTCCGTGCCTTCCCTGACCACATGCCCAGGGCAGATCGCTCCGCACCCGCCCCCACAGCCTGCCGGTGGCCACCTCATGCGCTATGCGTCCAGGAAGAGATCAGTCGCAGCGGATCTAAATGTTAATAAAAACGAAATCCCTGAGCAGTCACTGAAATTAGTCCGGGTATGATTGAAATGCTAAGGCAGGTCTTGTTATTTTTATGAAGCCGTGAATAATATAAGTATCCAATTGATAAAATGTTATTAAAGCTGACAGCCCTTAAGTGATCTAAGTGGTAAATATTGAAATGAGGTCTCTGCAACACCGTGCCTGGGCCTGCGGCGGTAATAAGCATTGAACAATGATTCTGGGGGCTCTGGGGGTCTGCAGAGCTTGGGGGAAGCCAAAACACTCTTCCTCCTAAATAATTAAAGCAGGATTCCAGGGACGGATCGCAGGTCCTTGTAGTGGTTTGTTAATGTCCAAAGGAGCTGGCTTCAGGCAAAACCTCTGCTGGGCTATCCCTCCCCAACCTGGGGTGGGCAGGCAGTGGAGGGGGCTGGCTCCGCTCCCCACGGCCCCCAAGGAGCCTGCACCGAGCAAGCTGCATATTTCAGCCTTTATTTATAATATAAACAGACTGGTACAGCCTGAGGGCAGCTAATAGTTGATGAGCAGTGGGGGGCTCCACGTGGGTTAGAGATTTTATTAGCACTGCCTTGGAAAAAAGTCACCATGGAGAGAAATTTAAAATGTGGTGTCTTCCTGATAATTAGATCATTGAAGATGCTGCAGGGAGCATCTTTCTTTACCCAGCACTTAGAAAAAGAAGCCAGAGGCTCTCCAAATGCTTTCATCTAGCTCATCCTTCGCTATGGCTGGGGTGCTGGGGTGACTTGACCCTCCCTGAGTTTGGCCAGGTGATGAGTGAAATTGTGTTCAGTCCCTTCTAGGGCTTAGGGAGTGTGGCCAGAGAAAGTACACTTTAAGCTGATCTGTGGGAGACAAGGAGGTGGGGATATGGCTAGAGCCCCTTGTGACTGCTACAATGACAGAAGGGCCAGCAGAGGTGACTGAGTCACAGACTTTGGTCCCAGCTCAGCTGTCTCAGGCACCTTCCAGAACCTGTCTTTAAGGAGTGTGGAGAAAGGGGAAGGAGGCCTCTCTGGTCCTGGGAGCCCTGCTGGGGGTGTGGTGATAGTACCTGGATATCAGGGTTTGGGGCTGGATGGGAAGATCCCATGCTTTAATCCATGCTTCACAATTCCAGGACATACATGCCAAGAGCCTGGGGCCTTTATGTTGAAAATGTCTCCTTGGCCCAGTGACCCAGAGTTGAGGAGACTGACCCAGGTCTGCAGTGTCTCCTGGGTTGCACCAAGCTGCCTGATATGGTTTGGCTCTGTGTCACCACCCAAATCTCATCTCAAATTGTAATCCCCATAATCTCCACATGTTGAGGGAGGGACCTCATGGAAAGTGACTGGATCATGGGGCCGTTTCCCCCATGCTGCTCTTGTGATAGTGAGGGAGTTCTCATGAGATCTGATAGTTTTATAAATGGCAGATCCCCCCTGGGCTTAACACACTTACTCTCACCTGCTGCCATATAAGATGTGCCTGTTCTCCTTCTGCCATGATTGTAAGTTTCCTGAGGCCTCCCCAGCCATGTGGAATTGCCAATCAATTACGCCTCTTTTCTTTAAACATTACCCAGTCTTGGGCAGCTCTTTATAGCAGTGTGAGAACAGACTAATACACTACCCTTTTTGGAACAACCTGCTTGAGGATAGAGTGAGGACAGATGAGTCCATTTATTCACCAAGGTCCTCCAGGCTTCTAGGTGAAAACTGGCAGAAGCCATCATGGTACAAGAAGTGTTTACATAATGATTTTCACTTTTAAGATTACTTACTTTTTTCAGAATCTATTTTATAGGTAAGGAAACCAAGGCTCAGAGAAGTTAAGTAACGTTAAGTAACGTGTCCAAGTGATACAGCAACATGGAGTCCTTGCTCTAAAAACCCATACTGCTGACTTTAGGCACAGGGAAGAAATGATTTTAAAACATTAAAGCTCCTGTCTCCAGTCCTGATTTTGTCCTTCATTTCCAACGGACGGCTGCTTTTGTAGCATCTTCAGGGTCTTACCCTAAACAAGTTGGGGTGGGCTCTCTCAAGCAATTCTGTGGGCTGACTTTGCTTTCTGCAAAGCCTCGGAGGAGAAGCTCTGTTGGGAGCTGGCTGTGTCCTGCCCATCTCCCATCACAGTCCTGCCCCACCCCTCCTCTGTGTTCTCCGTGTGCTGCTCACAGCTGCCATTTCCAACTTCCATGAAGATAGAAATTGCTCCTTCCCCAGCCTTGGCTCTCCAACTCCAGACAACGAAATGCCATTGCACGTATCAATCAGCAGTAACACCTCTTTACATCAGCCCAGGTCTTTCAGACTCATCGTCACACTTAGGCTCACTACAGCCCTGTGAGTGGGCAGGGCAGGTTTCCCCAGGTTGCAGTTGGGGAAACTGAGGTTTAGAGCAATGGATGTGAACTTAACCTTGTTAATCACAGTCTCCTGGTGCAAAAATGTCCTTTCTGCCCTGACACCCTGATGGCCGATGCTGCTGGAGGTAAAAGGCAGCCTGGACTCTTGCTGAGTAGGCAGTGGACCGCAGAAAGCCAGATTATCTCTGTGGGAGATGAGCATTCTGCTGTGGGTAATCTATCTCATGGAGTGGGACTTGCCTTACCAGCCATTTTCAACATCTGAAAGGAAAGATCATGGAATATTTTTAAGGAACAGATGGAAGAGCCCTTGGGGATAGGCAGTGACTTTGAGTGTAGCTCAGGAATAGGGAGCAGTCGGCAAATACACTAAGGAATATTTAAACTTGTGCAAGCTTCAAGCAGCCCATTTGTGTGTCTCAGCGCCTCTTTGGGCCTCTGTAAATAGCAAATCGATGGAGCGTCAGACTGTTTTCATAGCTGTCCCGCACACTGGGAATATTAGATGAAGCAAACCTTTTATTTAGTTCCTGACAGGTAATTAAATTTGCCTCTGCATTGGTTTGTGATCCAGCCAAGGAGCCAGGAGTAGCATTCTGAATGGCTGCAGCTATTTGCTGGAATATTACAACTTAATTTTGCCTCTCAAGTTGTAAGTAGAGATCTTGATTCTGTGGAAAGTTTGACTCAGGCTTGGGGCTCCAGGTTGGAGATTTCATTTTTTCCAGCAGGAGTTTGCTCTCCACCTCAAACATGTGAGAGCCCCGTTTCCACATTTTTTCCAGAGTGGCAAACTGTGGGAAAAACTGAAAGTTACAAAGTAAAGAAAAACAGCGATTGGCAATAGCAAGGGAAGGAATCCGATGCCATCCAAAAGACCTGTTTCTTTGGGAATCAGGGTTTATTTCAGTAACAGAAAGTAGTTTTGGATTCTGTGTTCATTGCAAATACCAAAAAGAGCTACCATGGCTCTGAGAGTTTTTACAAAGAGCTTGTGAGATTAGGGAATGCAGGAGGGGCCTGATAGATGTAGCTTTCCTTGAAGTCCAAACTCAGTCTTGGGGATAGTTCTCCATAACCCACCCTAAGCACTTCCCCATGCACCATGCCTGGAAGGGTGGCGCAGCAGCCTTGAGCAACTGAGCAGCTCCTCAGCTCCTCTCCTTCCTGGTATGGGGGGCCAACCTTGCTCCTTGTTCAGCGAATGCCTGGTTTGAAGGATGGAAGAGAGGAGCTACCAGGCTGTGACACCAAAGTAGAATCACAGAAACCTCCTCGTTGAAAGGGACATTGAAGATCTTCAGATCTTACCCTCTGCCCTATTCCATGATCCTATCTACAGCCTCACAGCAAGGGCTTGTCCACACTATGTCTGAATACCTCCAGTGACGAGAAATGCACTACCCACCAAGGCAGTCTTTGTATCTCTACATAGCCTTGTTCTTCCCTTTACAACCTGAGATGGGTCTCCCTTTAGCTTCTTCCCTGTGGTCCTTCCTTGGAACCATATGGAAAAGCTTGATTGCTCTTCCACCTGGCACATGCTCAATAACTGCTGGGGCCTTTTGCAGCTCACCCCCAAGCACGATGTTGTTTGGCAGTCTGGTTCTGCTGCCCGGAGTTTTCTGATGCATTAGTAATACCACTATTAAGTTTCTCAGAACAGGAGTGGAGCCCATTGCAGCACTCCTTCCTGCCCCCACAATGGCATGCACTCTGTGCTCATACAGGGAAAGGCTCTGAAAGCCATAGGCAGAAGCAGCTCGGTCTTTCTTTTCCCAAACCAGTGCAGGTGGAGGATCCTGGAGTTTCAGGAAGCATTCCCTCAGGAGCAAACAAAGCCTGCAGTTCTGGGCTGAGTGGACAGGGATGGGGAGATGGCTTGACACTGTACTTGCTATTCATGTAATGGTGCCTCCGGAATCCTGAGCTCTAGCCTCAGGGCTGAGTTGGGCTAGGGTGGGTCATGGAAGACTATCCCCAAGATTGAGTTTGGACTTCAGGGTGGGCTGTTTGGGGGTTTTCCTGGTCCAGTCTTCTGCTCCAGAAAAGAAATCCTGAGCTTCCAGTTATCAACCAACCAGGAAAGCTCACGTGACTTTAAGAACTATGCCACTAACATACTTGGATTCACAAAACTATAGTCAGAAAGTTTTGAGAATTTGGAGTCAGAAGTCTTAGGTTTAAATCCAAGTTCATTCCATCACTTACTATGTGACCTTGGTGTGTCTTACAACTCTCTGATTCTTTTTCCTTTTTGAGTCTTAATTCCTCAACTATAAATTGGGTCTAATAATATCTACATGCTACATTCTTCAGGGGTATCCTAAAGAATGGATGATCTCACATTGGAAAAGTACTTAGCACAGTGCTACACATCACTGATAGGTCCTTATTATTCTCTTTCAGTTTTCTTAGTTCTCTTTCAGTTTTCTCTTTCCCTTAGTTCTCTTTCAGTTTTCTCATCTTTCTTGGTGATGATAATGCTTATTTGGCAGGATTTTCAGGATCAAGTGAGATTATAAATCACAAAGTGATATATGATGTTTATACTTACCATTATTATTATTCAGAGAGGAGCATATTAAGTGGTCTTGCCAGAGATCAGGAATATTGGCTGGGCTATCTTTCCACCCTGGTGCCAGGCCGAAGGCCAAGGGCTGTTCATCTTACTCCAGAGGCAAATGAGGGAGACATCATCAGGCAATGTTAGGGTGTCCTGGAGGGAACAGAGGCGGCTATGGCTCTAAAGTGTTCTGTTCATATATTTATTCTGAATACATTTACTGAGGGCATCTAAAATGCTGCGTGGAGTGATGTTGTCTGTGGACCTTGCAACAAAGTTTTTGGGTACCGAGAAAGTAGATTTGCCACAGAAAGTGGTTTGCGTGCAGGTGTGCATTTAAGTTCTACAAATTAGGTCTTCATCTGACCATGACCTAGGGAAAAGACATTTCTCCTTTAATGTTTGAATTTTAGAAGAAAGAAAGGAAGAGAGGAAGGAAGGAAGAAAGGGAGAAAGGGATGAGGAGGAAGGAAGGAAGGAAGGAAGGAAGGAAGGAAGGAAGGAAGGAAGGAAGGAAGGAGAGAGGGAAGGAGTGAAGGATTAGAAGGTCTCAAAGAAATTATTCAAGCACTGATGGATTCTCAAGGAGTTAAAGCATGACTGTTGTCAGGTCTCGAGTATATCTGGAGAACTCTGTCCTGTGGGTTGTAAGGGCTTTGAGGGCCAGTGAGTGTGGGGCCAGGGGTCTTTGTGGACTCTTGCAATGGGAGTGCTTCATTTGGGTTGACAGTCTGTGACTCTCTACAGGCAAAACTGACAGGTGCTGCCATTTTTCCAGGGCTGGAGCTGCTTGGGCTGCTTATTGCATTTGCAGATTTGCAAGCAAATGTATGTGTTTTACAAATGGAGTGAACGCCTTATGTTTCTGATTGATGGGCCATCAGTTGCACAGTTGTTGGGCAGTGATTGATTTTCCAACCCAGCTGCTCCAGCTGTGCTGCAGATGCGCCTTGTCTGAAGTCAGAGGGCTAGTGTTGTAAGCCATGGAGAAGATCCTAATTGGAGTGATCCCTGAGAAATTGGCCATTGTGATGGCTAACAGCCATTAATTTTGGGCTTTGCTTGGGGTGCTAAACTACAAGCTCTCCCTTGGTAATTGCCATTCCCAATTGGATCAGTGCCATTTTGAAACTTACGATGACGCAGATGGGGCCAACAGAAGCTTATTCTTGCACAGTCTGCTGAACCAAAACTCAATTTTTGAAACATCTTGTTTTGAAATTCCAAGTTAACACATGCTCATTTTAAAGTTCTCAAAATATATAGAAAGGTAGAATAAAGACAGTGAAAGTCAACCACATTCTCACCATCTATAGATAATCATGGTTAATATTTTGATGTGTTTTATTTTGGTTATTTTATTCTACATGAGTATAACTTACATGTGTTTTTTCAGACTTGGATTCATACTTTAAATATAATGCCATACTTTTAATTTTTTAAATTATAATTGGGAACACAACATATGCCTTTAAACTAAAACTAAAATTGCTGAGCACAGAGATAATGTAAGCTTGATTGCAGCTGGAGAGAGAATGAACAGTAACGTGAGGAGGGGATAAGCCAGGAGACCTGGCTTACAAACAGTCTTGCCCTGGCATTAACTTATGCTGGGTGCCTAATCTGTAAAATAGAGACACGAATACCTGCCTCACTTTCTCAAGGGGTTATGAAGTGCCATCCCGTGCAACACATCAGAGTCAAGCACGTAATAAAGGGAAAATATTATCATTATCACTTAAGAAAGGAAAATGTTCCCAGCATGTGAATTGCACCCATTTGTTTAGAGTCTGGTTAATTAGAAATGATCCTGTGTCCTGGGAGTAGACCAGGTGGGCAGCACATGATCAGCTCTTCCTCTGGGTTTTTACTGTGGAGGAAACATGGGGATAAGAGAACCTGTTCTGCCTGTGG
Organism: Mandrillus leucophaeus; assembly: GCF_000951045.1. NCBI lineage: Eukaryota > Metazoa > Chordata > Mammalia > Primates > Cercopithecidae > Mandrillus > Mandrillus leucophaeus. Next base: position 5,050 of record NW_012101541.1, on the reverse strand, counting down.
GGAGGGTTTGGGCCAGGCCTCTTCAAGCGCCAGCATCTGCCATTTAGTATCCTTAAAAGGGTTAACAAAGGATTTCTTTTAAACACATTGATGGATAAGTTTTTGCTGCTCGTTACGGCCCTTCTCTACTTGGTCCTGAGGAGTGACTTTCCGGCAGTATTCTCTGCCATGCCTGTTCAGAGCACTGGCTTCGCACTGTGGGCAGGGCAACCCGGTTCAAAGGCTGCCCTGAGGCTTAGAGGGATGGTTGACCATGGCAATACATCATGGTGGTGCCTCCTGGCAGGGCTGTTGCACGGAGGCTCAAAGGGTTCCTTCGCCTTGGGGGTCCGGGTCAGGCAGTGGAGTGGCCACGCTGGCTGCTGATTCCTCCTGCCAAGGGGCTCCTTTAAGATTAATTCAAGTTAGTCTCTCTGTGGCCAATAAACCCACCCAGCAGCCAGGCCAGCACTGGCCCCTTCTGACCTGTGTATGACTGGTGGCGACCTAACCTTAGTGTCATATTGAAAAGAGACCCCCCAAAAAATCAACTTTTGTGCTTTTTGAGTTCTAAAAATTTTTATTCCAGGAGAGGAAGTTAAACTCACAGGAGCTCCCTCTTGAATGTCTAGGTTCTGGCTCCTGGACCACCCCATGTGGGGTTTGATGTTTGCTGAATAAAATCCTCATAGCCACTAGTGTAGGGGTCCTCGAGCTGGCCCGTACATGAGAACCACCTGAGGTTCTATCCCAGACCAATTAGATCAGAACCTCTGGGGTCAGAGCCCAGGCCAAGGTATTTTTAAAAAGTTCCTCAGATGATTCCAATGTGCTGCTGAGGTTCCAGACCATTGAAGGGGGTAGGGTGGCTTCAGAGAATGCCACACAATGCCCTCATTGCCAAAGTGACAAGACTGAGCCCAGGGGAGGTGAAGTAACGTGTTCACTAGAAAGCACAGCTAGACGGAGGCACGCTGACCTCTGGAGTCCCAGTCTCTGAGGTGGGCCACCTTTGGAAGTGTTCTGTTGGTCCTGAGTATGAGCTGAACTAGTGACTCTTATCCGCAGAGCAGCAGCTATAAAAACAAAGGGCAAGCGCGCTCCAGGAAGTCTTTTAATTCTATGAAGACTGTTGTGGTGTTTTCTCTCCTCTCTGGTGCTGTGGCTGAGCAAGGTGTCACCAGTGACCCGGGGAAGGACCCATGACACACTTAGAGGATTAGAGGAGACATGGGGGAGGGGGCAGTGGTCCTGATGACCGGCAGGACGAGGGGCTGGACAGCACAGAGCTGGGAGTGAGAACACCCACTCTTTCTTCTCTTTCTGCTGTGGCTTTGCCATGTTTCCAGCCTCCTCCAGGCTTCCTTTTCCCAACTGCAAAAATAAGTCTTCGTTTACAGAATCTTAGGTTTACAAGGTACATCCGGAAGACTTGTCCGCTGGCCCTTACAGCAGTGCTGTGAGGCAGAGGGAACAGGAAGCTTCATCTCCATCTTATAGATGTAACACCAACGTTGAGAAGCTTCACAGGCCTCACCATAGGGCGAGAACATCTCAGAGCCCACTCCCATCCCATCCTCTAGCATTTTCTAGAAGTTTCCAAGACGTCATGTGAGTTCTTAAACCAGTCTGTTGGTTTCAGACTCCAGGCACAACTCACCTATCCTTCCTGCCCAGCTTCTGGGACACAAGTCCTCACCCCTGCCCTTTGGCCCTCCCACCTCCCCTGCAGTGTCAGTGCTGGGTGAGGGTCACTCGCCAGATGGTCTCAGGGTGCTGAACTCCTTCTTCCCCCAAATCAGTGCTGCTCTTGGCCAGCCTGGCCTTGAGAGCTTTGCTTGGCCAGCGCCTCCTGTGAATTCTCCTAGCTTCTGCTACTGACCCCACTAGCCACCCAAGTCTCAGCAGTTTGATCATTCCTCCAAACTCCAATCTTCTCACCCCTTCCTTGCCCATCTTGACCTTCAGAGCTTCTGAGAGTTTGAAGGGAATCAATTGAACCCCCCGGGTAAGTCTAGGGGACAGAATGGGGCTGGGGAGGGGCGTCAGCCATGCGAACAGAGCTGCCTGCCACTAAGGTCCTGTTACGCAGAGGAGGAAACTGGGGCCCCACGTCGCTGAGCCTGTGAGTGACCGGGTGAAACCTTCTAAACCCAGGCCGGTGCAGATGAGAGTCATCCCCAGTCCAGGGAAAAGGAAAGCAGGCCTCCGAAAGAACTCACAAGCACATGCCAGTGCCTGGGGCTGATTCTGAAGGCTGCCCTCTCCCCAACCCCCAGCCTTCAGGCCCAAGCACCCTGGGGTGCTCCCAGGCTCAGGTGGGCCACAGGCTGCCCACATGCCCACCACTAACAAAGGCCCCACGCCCTGGCGGCCTCCTGAGGCCGGCGGCCTTTGAAGCACACAGCCTGGATTATTTAATATAATGGAACAGTGCAACCTGACCCATCAGAGACATAAATTTCCAGGTGTTTTAAATTTGTTTTCCCCATCAGAATGGTAAATGGCAGATAGTAAAATTCGGCAGCAGGTCGTGGCTGTGGGTGCAGAGCTGGCCACAGGCTGGGCTCCTGCCACTCCAGGGTGGGCTTGGCGGCCTAGGCAGCCCAGGGTGCACCACAGACTACCCTGGACATGAGGCTCCGAAGCTCTGAGAAGGATCCTAGGCCAGGGCTGGGTGGGGATCCCGGGCCCTTGGTTTCCGAAGGGGGTCTCAGGGTATCTAAGTCTTCTGCCCATGAGGGTCTCTCACCCTGACATCTGTGCAGAGAAACCGACGGCCCCAAGCCCCCTAGGTTAATTGAGGTGTGAGTGCCTGTAACACCCATAACGAGGTTTCTATTGCTCTTGCCAAGTTCAATTATGGGCGCATCTGCTTTCTGATTTTTCCAAGATGGTTTGATTTTTTTCTTTACGCCCAAACTACAAAGGAACGGTCCGCACAGTAGCTTTTGCAGAAGGTAAGAGATGCTGACTGCTTTTTCCAGACCCCTGCTTTTTTGAGATGTGTCAGAATCCACAGGGCAGCTGCTGAGGATAGATATTACTCCGAGTGATTCTGGAGAAATCCAATCCTTGCTCCCACTCCCCACAAAGCCCTTCGCCCTTTTCCCTTCAAAGTCAGAAAGGATGTCTACCTTTTGTGAGGCAGGTTCCCCTGCCTGCTACCTAGAAACCTGTGATCTGTCACTTTGAATGGAGAAATCATTTCATATTTGTTTCCCAAATGGAAGCACTGGCTCAGAGAAGGTGGAAACCCCGGAAATTAGTGTCATTTAGGGGATGGAAGTGGGAAGGCCCTTGTTCCTTATCAAGGTAATTGTCATTCTCTACTTGCTTTGGGGGTAGGGCCTTAAACAGGGATAGCTTCTGGCGTAACGAAATAGTTACATTTTACTGATAAAGTTCTATTGGTCCAGTGTTGTGTGAATGTGTACATGTACGTGTGTCTGTGGGGGAGTGGGGCCAAGGCAACCCGGTGCAGAGCTGTGAGACAGTACAGACAGTAGGCATCAGCTGGCCCTCGAGCTTACCCTCTGGTAACCACAGATACGCACAGCTCACAAAGCTGTGTATGGAAGGTGTCAGTGGAGCAGGGACAGTCGTTGGGACTAAGAAGCTTAGAAGCTAGAGGCAGGACAGGCTCTTTCTGGCCTTGTGGTGACGGAGAGGCTTTCTGGAGGACGTTGGCCTTCAGGCAGGGGCTAGGGAGATGCTGAGGGAGGGGTAAGCAGAGCTCAGGGAGGAGGAAGGCAAAGGGCAGTTGGGGCTGGAACACGGTGAGAGATGGTGTGTGAAGACCAGAGCCCGGTGGGGCAGGACCTCAGATGTCCTGAGAAAGCTGCTCCCCGGCCTGTTGGCCTTGCAGTTGTGTTTTCAGCCTGGAGTTTCTTCCTGATGACATGCCCCCAAGAGCAGGGGAGTGCTTCAAAGGTCAACTTTCTGGGCTCATTTCTAGAAACAGGAAATAGTGATTAGCAAATCAATTAATTAAGGCCCGATAAATCACTAGATTATAAAGAACGGTTGTTTGTTAACTGAAGACAGACCTTGGCCCCTGCTGAGAGGTGTGATTCTGGGAGAAGGCTGACCAGGAGCATGCTGAAGACAGAGGCAGGACTACCTATGTGTGAAATTCCAGCAGCCCAGCTCTGCTGATGACAGAAATGGCCATAATAAACCAAGGAGGCCACAAGTCAAACAAATAATTTGGTTGACAAATAGGAGTATAAACAAGACCTTGATTAATGAATTTCCTAATAGTTCTCTGTTTATTGACATTAGTTCAGCTTGGTCATTAAGCCTGACATTGCCCATATATGTTGCATGGCATAACACCTTCCATTCATTCTGAGACTGCTTTGTAGCTTTTTGCCTGGATGTTTTAGGCTTTAAGTATTGTCTGCCTGACTGGGCCAGGAGCCCCTAGTTCTGAGAACCCTTTCTGTGCTTACTGAGAAAAAAGGAAGGTCCTGGAGCTTCCTGAGAGTGGTAAATAGAGAAGTGAGAGAAGAAAGAAGAGCCTCCAGCTTCAGCATCTTAAATCCTAGGTACTGGGCTGGGAATCAGGGTCCAGCTCCCTCTCACTGGAACCATTGTTTCCCTTTTAGACTAACCTGTTGTGCCTGCATTGCTCCATCTTTGAGGGGAAGAGCTCATTCCAGAAGGCCCTTCCTCCTCCTGGTGTTACAGGCATTGAAAAGGGAACACCGAATGGGCAGGAGACCAGAAAACACATTAAATGGAGCGAAGGTATCCCAAAAGAGCATGAGCTTCTCTGAGGCTCATCTTGGCCACCACTTAGTCTGCTTCTAACTGAACTTGGCCACCACTTAGCTTGCTTCTAACTGAACTTACCAAAGTGCTTTGGGAAACCTTAGCCATTGCCTCTGATGTTCGGAACCTAAGATGGGGTTGCCCTGAGAAATTGCCAGTGTGCCTACAGTTGATCACCAGTCCCTGGCCAGTGGACACCAAGAGCCCCTGTTCTTGTCCGTGGAACGGGAATGGGCTCTGTCGACCTGAGCCAAGATTCCAGCCTGGAGCAGCTTTGTAGGCAGCTTTAGCAACA
>NW_012101540.1:218024-218416 GCF_000951045.1 Mandrillus leucophaeus | reverse complement strand
TGTAGAGGGAAATTTATAGCACTAAATGCCCACAAGAGAAAGCAGGAAAGATCTAAAATTGACACCCTAGCATCACAATTTAAAAAACTAGATAAGCAAGAGCAAACACATTCAAAAGCTAGCAGAAGGCAAGAAATAACTAAGATCAGAGCAGAACTGATGGAGCTAGAGACACAAAAAACCCTCCAAAAAATCAATCAATCCAGGAGCTGTTTTTTTTGAGAAGATCAACAAAATTGACAGACCGCTAGCAAGACTAATAAAGAAGAAAAGAGAGAAGAATCAAATAGATGCAACAAAAAATGATAAAGGGGATAGCACCACCAACCCCACAGAAATACAAACTACCATCAGAGATACTATAAACACCTCTACACAAATAAACTAGAAAA
>NW_012101540.1:217523-217846 GCF_000951045.1 Mandrillus leucophaeus | reverse complement strand
ACCATTTCTTCTGAAACTATTCCAATCAATAGAAAAAGAGGGAATCCTCTCTAACTCATTTTATGAGGCCAACATCATCCTGATACCAAAGCCTGACAGAGATACAACAAAAAAAAGGGAATTTTAGACCAATATCCCTGATGAATATAGATGCAAAAATCCTCAATAAAACACTGGCAAAGCGAATCCAGCAGCACATCAAAAAGCTTATCCACCATGATCAAGTGCGCTTCATCCCTGGGATGCAAGGCTGGTTCAACATACACAAATCAATAAACATAATCCAGCATATAAACAGAACCAAAGACAAAAACCACATGATT
>NW_012101540.1:206744-217422 GCF_000951045.1 Mandrillus leucophaeus | reverse complement strand
GTGACAATGGCCATACTGCCCAAGGTAATTTATAGATTCAATGCCATCTCCATTCAGCTACCAATCACTTTCTTCACAGAATTGGAATAAATTGCTGTAAAGTTCATATGGAATCATAAAAGTGCCTGCATTGCCAAGACAATCCTAAGCCAAAAGAACAAAGCTGGAGGCATCACACTACCTGACTTCAAACTATACTACAAGTCTACAGTAACCAAAACAGCATGGTACTGGTACCAAAACAGAGATATAGACCAATGGTACGGAACAGAATTCTCAGAAATAATACCACACATCTACAGCCATCTGATCTTTGACAAACCTGGCAAAAATAAGAAATAGGGAAAGAATTCCCTATTTAATAAATAGTACTGGGAAAATTGGCTAGCCGTAAGTAGAAAGCTGAAGCTGGATCCTTTCCTTACTCCTTAAATGAAAATTAATTCAAGATGGATTAGAGACTTAAATGTTAGACCTAAAACCATAAGAGCCCTAGAAGAAAACCTAGGTAATACCATTCAGGACATAGGCATGGGCAAAGACTTCATGTCTAAAACACCAAAGCAACGGCAACAGAAGCCAAAATTGACAAATGGGATCTAATTAAACTAAAGAGCTTCTGCACAGCAAAAGAAACTACCATCAGAGTGTAGGCAACCTACAGAATGGGAGAAAATTTCTGCAATGTACTCATCTGACAAAGGGCTAATATCCAGAAACTATAAGGAACTCATTCAAGTTTACAAGAAAAAAGCAAACAACCCCATCAAAAAGTGGGCAAAGGATATGAACAGACACTTCTCAAAAGAAGACATTCATACAGCCAAGAGACACATGAAAGAATGCTCATCATCACTGGCCATCAGAAAAATGCAAATCAAACCACAATGAGATACCATCTCACACCAGTTAGAATGGCAATCATTAAAAAATCAGGAAGCAACAGGTGCTGGAGAGGATGTGGAGAAATAAGAACACTTTCACACTGTTGGCGGGACTGTAAACTAGTCCAACCATTGTGGAAAACAGTATGGCAATTCCTCAAGGATCTAGAAGTAGAAATACCATTTGACCCAGCCATCCCATTACTGGGTATATACCCAAAGGATTATAAGTCATGCTGCTGTAAAGACACATGCACATGTATGTTTGTTGTGGCACTATTCACAATAGCAAAGACTTGGAATCAACCCAAATGTCCATCAGTGACAGACTGGATTAAGAAAATGTGGCACATATACACCATGGAATACTATGCAGCCATAAAAAAGGATGAGTTCATGTCCTTTGTAGGGACATGGATGCAGCTGGAAACCATCATTCTCAGCAAACTATCACAAGAACAGAAAACCAAATACTGCATGTTCTCACTCATAGGTGGGAATTGAACAATGAGATCACTTGGACACAGGAAGGGGATCATCACACACCGGGTCCTATTGTGGGGAGGGGGGAGGAGGGAGGGATAGCATTAGGAGATATACCTAATGTAAATGACGGGTTAATGGATGCAGCACACCAACAAGGCACATGTATACATATGCAACAAACCTGCACGTTGTGCACATGTACCCTAGAACTTAAAGTATAATAATTAAAAAAAAGGAGTGCAGCTGTGGCCAGGCATGTTGCTCACACCTGTAATCCCAGCACTTTGGGAGGTCGAGGTGGGTGGATCACTTGAGGTCAGGATTTCGAGACCAGTCTTGCCCACATGGTGAAACCCCATCTCTACTAAAAATACAAAAATTAGTCAGGCATTGTGGCACATGCCTCTAATCCCAGCTACTTGCGAAGCTGAAGCAGGAAAATCAGTTGAACCTGAGAGGCAAATATTGCAGTGAGCCAAAGATTGCGCCACTGCACTCCAGTCTGGGTAACAGAGCGAGACTCCATCTCAAAAGAAAAAAAAAAGGCAAAGAAGCTCAACTAGATAGAATATATAGATATTAGTTCAACAATATATCCTAATTTGTTTATAAAACGCTGCAGTCTGATCAGGGCCACCTTCCTGTCCTTCCCTTCCATATACTATTTCCCACATCAAACTGCTAGGTAATATAAAAGTAATAAGAACAGGAGTCATGGACATAGTTTACTGTCTATATTAACAAGAGTTTATATTCCACTGGCTTCATTATCATAATTTTGCTAATACAGGAATCTCTTACCTAGGAAAATAAAAGTTTCAAAAAAAATGTTATTGTTCTTTTCAGCAATTGCCTGAAAGACCCATCAGCTCCTCAATAAAAAGTGTCAAATGACATTTTTCAATCCCAAAACTCTTTGAACCCCTTGCCTAAAAAGTCTTGTCTTGTTGCGTCCGCCAATCCTAAATCATTATCATTCCTACCCAAACCAACCCCCACTTTAAAACACCCACTTTATACCAGACATGAAAAGCAGAACAAATATACCTAAAGCCCTTTCACATCTGACATACTAGTGCCTCTGTGGAGGTAATGCTCTACCTTATAGCTTTATGCAAATAATGTCATCGCTGTCTTATGAACAGGTTATTTGGCTGATATTTGGGGAGTAGAGTATATGATGAGCATAGTCATCACTGCTGTACATCATGTCACAATAGGACTAAGTCTAAATCCTAGGACCAATGTTGTATTAGTCCGTTCTCACGTGGCTATATGGACATACAAGAGAGTGTGTAATTTATAAAGGAAAGAGGTTTAATTGACTCATAGTTCTGCAGGGCTGGGGAGACCTCTGAAAACTTAACAATCATGGAAGAAGTGGAAGCAAACACATCCTTCTTCACATGGCAGCAGGAGAGAGAAGAATGAGCAAAAGGGGAAAAGCCTCTTATAAAACCATTAGATCTTGTGAGAACTTACTCACTATCAGGGCAACAGCATGAAGGTAACCACCCTCATGATTACATTACCTCTCACAGGGTCCTTTCCATGACACGTGGGGATTATGGGAACTACAATTCAAGGAGAGATTTGGGTGGGGACAAAGTCAAACCATATCATATGTATGCATATTTCTAAACCATACACTGTCTGAATGACCTACAGGTGTATTCAGGGAAATCAGTTACCAGTCCAGAGATTAAAATGTGCAATAGTACAACCTAAAAAAGGAAGAGGTGTGAATTTATTTAGTCCACAGAAGTGGTTCAATTCATTGGTAGCATGCAGAAAACCTCAGACCAGAGAAGGAAGTGATTAATCAAAACATGAATAAAAATTGGCCAAGGTGGGAGGATCACTTGAGCCCAGAAATTGAGACCAGCCTGGACAACATAGTCAGATTCTGTCTCTAAGTAAATAAATAAATAAAATAGCTGGGCATGGTGGCACACACCTGTAGTCCCAACTACTTGGGAGGCTGCGTCTTGAGTATTGCTTATGCCCAGGAGATCCAGGCTGCAGTGAGGTAAAGTTATGCCATTGCCCACCAGCCAGGGTGACAAAGTAACACCCTGTCTGAAAAAAAAAGCATGTATAAATATAGGCATTAAAATACTTTATTTCAGTCAGAAAAGGTCTTTCTGAGACACATCAACTACTAAGGGTGACATGGGACTCTCTGTTCCCAAAGTTTCTGGATGCATGAGAATGGTAGGGCAAGAGAGAGAGAAAAAAAATCTCTTAAGTCCCTTTCTTTCTACTACAAACATACTGGGGATTCTTATCTGGGGACAGTGGGAAAACCCTGGCTGGCCTTGCATGTGCCTGACTCAGTGTGAACGCCCCTTGCTGCCCAAGTCCCTTGTTGCCCATGCGCCTTACTGTCTGCCTTCTGTCCCTGCAGAGCTGTGCAAGGAGACATCGTGACTTCCTTCTGTCTTGCTGACTGGGAGTCAGCCAGTAGGTCTGCAGGTCAGTAGTCCTAGAAGTTTGAGTGTGAGTGTGAGGAGGAGCCTGCGGGCACGGTCCATGGCCTCCTAGGTGGAAAGGCTTTGAGGTCCCCGTCCTTCTAACACGCAGCGATGCAGCCGTGGCCTTGCCGTGGTGGGGATGCTGAATAAGGGAGGAAGAAGGACCATAGAGGGGAGGAGGGTCAGGTAAACAAGCAGTGAGTTTTGAAGGGGGAAACTATCTGTGGTATTTGAGTCCCCGAGGCATATGAAACTGCTTACAGACTATGCATTCCAAAGTCCTCAGTGGGAACCAGGGAGGGGAGGGAGGACTGCGTGACGCGGGATGGGGTGGGGCAAGGCGGGGCACTGCAACCCACAAGGCAAGCACCGACGTCAGTGTGCATGCTCCTTGGACACCTGCCTCAGTGCACATGTTCACTTGGCATCTTTCCTTCGACCCCTTTGCCCACGTGGTGACCGCTGGGGAACTGTGAGAGTGTGAGGGTCGCGTTCCAGCTGTCTGGACTCTTTCTCTCCTACTGCGACGCAGCCTGTAGGTCCGCAGGCCAGTCCTCCCAGGAATTGAAATGTGAGTGAATGTGAGGAGGAGTGAGCGGGCTTCCAGAGGGTCAGGCGGCGTGGTCTGTGGTCTCAGAGGTGAAGAGCCTCTACGTCATAAGAAAAGTGGGCCGCCGAGTGAAGGGGAGCCAGATGAAGATGGGGTGAATACTGGGGGTGCTGTTGGAGGTATCTGAGTTCCGGAAGTGCCTGGAACTTCCAACGGAACAGATTCCAGACTTCTTGGTGGGGACCCAGGAATGGGCTGTGTGGGCGGTAAGAAAGGGGCCTGGGAAGTGGGAATGCTATGAGTTGATGACCGCGACCCTGAGGTCTGTAGAGCTCCCAGTAGAAGTGTCCAGTGAGGAGCGTCCAGCGATGTGTTGCAACTTCTCAACTCCACCCTGGAGGTTCGAATGGGCGGGACTGTGCTTTCCAACAAAACTTTGATTTTAGGGAGGGAAATTGTCCAAACAAATGGGTGTGTGACGAAAGCCGTGGTCACTGCAGTTTTAATTCTCTAGCTGTATAAACTTAAATGTCTCCACTATGGAGAATCCAGCTGTGAAACCAAATCTCATCGGAAATATCCTGTATCTTTTGCCACGAGCATTAAAACATTGCTTTGCTAGATTGCCCAACTTAAGTGGTTTTACAAGCATTCGATTCAGAAGATGTACACACTTCTAGTTGCCCTGGGACTTACTTTCAAATTATTTCCGAACTTTTTTAAAAACTGAAATTTAACATTTGGCCATGAAAGTGGTCAAATATAGCTATCCTCTCAAACACACTTTCCCAATCACAGTATTCTGTTTGCAGAGTGAAATATGAGTTGGCGAGGAAGATCAACATATAGGCCTAGGCCAAGAAGAAGTTTACAGCCTCCTGAGCTGATTGTGGCTATGCTTGTGAGTGCTTTATTATTTTGATGTTTTTTATTAGCAGAAATTTATTTTGTGATAGTGTTGTTGAACTAGTATAGATACACTGATAAAGATCTTCCATGTTGATAAAAATGATCATGGCATCTCATGAAGGAAAGACTAATCCAAGAGTATTACAATCTGGTTTTGCCTGCATGGATAATCTTGTGTTCCCCACCATGACTTCCTCCTCATGCTTACTGATAACAGATTGCACACATCCATCCCAACATAGATTAAAATGGCTTCCAAAGCCTTTGAGGGTAACTGTCTTAGAGTAACCTCTCTTTGGGAAGAGTAACTTTGTGAAGAATAAGTATATGGAATAGTATTGGAGAAGTGTCTTTAGACTTACTTATGATTAGAAATACTTGTGTATTCTGTATATTTGTTTTATGGACATGTATTAATAACAAAACTTTTTATCTGCACACACACCGCCTCCCCTTTGTCCCAGGAACCCAGTGATGAAGAGCCTAAAGAAGAGAAGCCACCCACTGAAAGTTGGGATCCTACAGCTGATCAGAAGAGAGAAGATGATCAGGTTGCAGCTGAGATTCAAGGTGCTGGGAAAGGAAAGAAATAATGTCTATGGGGGGAAGGAGGACTATGTGTGCATCATGCCTTATGCCATGACCAGTAATAGGAAAGAAAACGTTAGGGAAGGATCTCAAACATTTGCTCAAAGTATGCTGGAAAAGTGAAGAGTATAGTTTACAACTTCATGCAGTCCCTGGATATAATACATTTTCTATTTTTTTCAAGATTTATTGTGTATGCTTGAAAATACATCCCTTGCTAAATCAGATGAAACTGTTTAATTTGATGTATAAAAATATACATTATTTCACTTGATTAATTTGATCTTCTTAGAATGTTGCTGCATGATTGGCTCAGCCATGGTGTCCACAATGCTGTAAGCACCCTTTTATAGCATATAGAGTGCCAAGTCACCCTACCTTATAACACCCTGAATAAAGCCCATTTGCATAGGGATATTAGCCCCATTTTATAAAAAGGAAATGGTCGCTCAGAGATTGAGGCTTACCAGGAAGCTTGAGTCATGGAGACAGAATTCATATTACATTCCAAGGTCTGTGTTCTTCCTACCATCTACGTTGTTACAAAACGTGAATTATTTTGCTTAAAATGCCTAATACTCGAATGTGTCTGTACTGTAAGGTACTTCAGTATTGGCTCAGGAGAAAACACAATTCAGTGAAGCAGGATAGCAACTCCGGAAAAGGGCTCAATAAATGACAGCCACTGTTCCCTTTGATCAATATTTTTGAAAGTATGTTTGGTAAAAGGATATGTTGGATAATTCAGGACACTGGCATACAGGTAGGTATATTAGTATGTTTTTAAAGGAACTTTAAAAAGTTGTCTAAATACTTTTATAATTAGAAAACTCAAAGTATGATAAAATTATCGTGAAACAGAAATTGTGTCCTCAGCAGATAGCATTTTCAAGCTAAAGTTGACAGAATTTGGGCCATGGATTATTTTAGCAATTCACGGTTAAGAGGTTTCCAGAATATGACTGTCAACAATACTCATTACTTTCTGTCACTCAATTTCCTGAACTTTCATTGGAAGACTGTGATTTTCCTCTTATTTTTGGTACTATATTCTCAATGGGATTCATTTATGAAAAGCTACATGTAGGGCCTTTGGACCTAAGCATAATTTTAATTAATTTTAGCCAAATAATTTTCAAATTTCCTCAACAAGATATGGTTATCACAATTGTAAGTTTTTGTCATAAGCCCAGGAATACATTGACCTAGTCTTTCAGAAAATTACCTTTGAGTTATTATTAAAATGATATTCATGCAGCAAACTTCAGGTATCTTACACAGTTGATACTCGCTGTTTATAATGCACACTTGCAAAGTATAGGAAATGAAGGTATAGTGTGATTTATCCTTAGATTGTCATTTTAAATTAGATTTCAGGCCAGATACATTGGCTTACACCTGCAATCCCAGCACTTTGGAAGGCCAAGGCTGGTGGGTCCCTTGAGCCTGAGAGTTAGGAACTAGCCTGGGCAACATGGGGAAACACCAAAAAATTTTCTCTGCCAAAAAAATACAAAAACTAGCCTTGGTGGTGGCATGTGCCTGTAGTCTCAGCAACTCACAAGGCTGAGACAGGGGGATCGCTTGAGCTCAGGAGGTCAGTGCTGCAGTCGCCTGAGACTGCGCCCCTGTACTCTAGCCTGGATGACAGAGTGAAATCCTGTATTAAAAAACAAATAAAATAGGAATTCATAATACAGGAAAACAAAGGTGTGACATCTTTGCATCACATTTATTATCACACTAACCTACAGGCTTTTATGTCATAACTCTGTGGAATAGAATATTATTATTTCCTTATTTATACTTCATGTTTTTCTACTCAAGTTCATAACCTTTGTATTTTTTAGTGCCTGACCTGGAAGCTGATCTCCAGGAGCTGTGTCAGTCAAAGACTGGGGATGAATGTGAAGATGGTACTGATGTCAAGGGGAAGATTCTACCAAAAGCAGAGCACTTTAAAATGCCAGAAGCAAGTGCATTATTCATTAAGACACAAAGTTATGTGATTTCTACTTTTTACATGTTATACTTTTGATCAGACAGAGATGACATTACTTCCACTTTAATAACAGTGTTCAAATACACACTTTCTTTGAAAGGCATTTCAGATCCCAAATGCCTGACTGCAAGATTTAAACGCTCTCAGATACAGACACAAATTGTGTCAAAGTCATATTGAATCATCAAATATGACAGCATTTTCTTACTTCTGAGTATAACCAATGGCTAACAATTTTCAGATTCTTTTCTAATTTCTGCTTTTAACAAATACATAATGCATTTGTAATACCACACTTTGTGAAATATGCTGAGCCCTGAAGGAGATTCTAGTGGCAGCTCTATGACAATTTGTGAGAATCCGGACAAATGCCGTAAATTCTACACTCATCTTTGCTGTTATTGAAAATGGCGAATGCAGATCAAATGTATTAAAATCCGTTTCAATGCTGATTTCTGCATGCTCTGGTTCTGTTGGAGAGAATGGAAAGATATTCCGATTTCCATGATTTGTTTTTCCTAACAATCGGTTTCAGTCCAATTACAGTATCTGAGCTGAGATTTCATTGCTCCTAAGAAAATGAGCAGGCACCCTGCTTGATGTTTGTTTTTCAGTATGGAGACCTGAATGAGTATTCTTGAATTTTGTCAAATTCTGAATTATCTGGCTTTTAAATAATAATTGCATTTTAAAGCCTTCCCACCGTGAAGCCTTGAATGACTGAATAATAAAATGGAAAGAGACAGTCTACTTTCTGTGGCCGATGAAGTAGGGAGAATGCATGTAGGTCAGTGATGTTCAAGGTGGGTGTAAGATGCCTGTGCTAAGCATGCTTTTTGCTCTCCTGTCAGTCTTCATGAGCTACTGTGTGTAATAAACACACATATGATTTAATCACCTCTAACCATATCATAGGTTACATATTACAGGTTTCTGCCTTGAGACATCAGATGATAGGACTTAAAGTTCAAAGACTATAATGTACTAATTCCTGAGTAGTCTACATAAGTATCTTTTACACATATTTTTTATAAATTGCTGACTGTTAATTAGAAGAGCTTCTGAATTTAAAGGAAGAACTCCATGTTTAGGGAAGAAATTACCTAAATGTTTTACTCTGCCCTGCTGAACAATTCCATTAAACTATTTACATTAAAAGACAGTTTTCAGGAACCTATTGAACAAGCCTCAGTTGTATTCTTAGGAAGATCATAGCCTTAACTGCACATCTTATTCGAATAGATAGCAAATTACATGATAAAATAATAAGCAACATAATAATAAAAGAGCAACAGAATAAATCTAATGGAAAAGGAAAGAGGTACTTAATAACAGACAAGTACGAACCTGGAGTTTGGATTAGGAAAACTAATCCAAAAGTAATACATTTAACACATTGTTTATTTTAAAAATAGCTATGAATAGACTACCTATTTGTTTCCCATTCAGTCTTGAAGAAAATGGGAAAAGCACAATACAGAATACGAAGAAGACACAGATATTGAATATATAGTATAACTGAAAGTAAATACATTCTTTTGTTTTGTTTTGCTTTTGAGATAGAGTCTCACTCTCTCACCCAGGCCGGAGTGCGGCGGCGTGATCTTGGCTGACTGCAACCTCTGCTTCCTGGGTTCAAGTGATTCTCTTGCCTCAGCCTTCTGAGTAGCTGGGAGTACAGGCACGCACCACCATGCCTGGCTATTTTTTGTATTTTTAGTAGAGACGGGGTTTCGCCATGTTGGACAAGCTGTTCTTTAACTACTGACCTCAGGTGATCCACTTGCCTTGGCCTCCCAAAGTGCTGGGATTACAGATGTGAGCCACCACACCCAGCTGAAAGTGAATACATTCTTAAACTCTAATATTTTCAGAATGTAGGTGAAATGGTTGACAAGCTAGGAATGCATACATTATTAAATATATCCCAGTAGTACCTGAATATCTATTCATCACAAAGACTGTGCATGAACTTGTGAAATTTGCCAGTTGTCCCTTGATAACATCTACTTTTAAACACAAATATTTAGTTATTCTAGATGTCTTCCTCTATGTCTCCATTTCCCTCTTCATTTCTTTTTTTTCGTGCCATACTGTTCATGATGTATACCTCTTTCATATTTTGATATCAATAATGATAATGATAGATTAAAACTAATGTGATGATATAATTAATTATACAAAGGGGAATTTTTCAAGTGTAAAAAGAGATATTTGTATTAACATCAGGACTATAGGTGAAAACTGGGGACAGATATTTGCCACACCTTAATATCTACAGAAGGGTAAACTAACCCAAAGTAACATTTTTGCACTTTTGCACAATATCGAAAAAAACAAATGAGATACTGTCCTTTCTATTCACCACTCACATGCAGCTCTTAATGTGACATTAACTCTTTTCTTAAAAGATAGTTTTCATACTATTTCCAGGAGCCTATTAGACATCCAGACCATAGTTTCAAGCCAAAATATTAAATTATACATTTTTTATAAATTCCTTTGTTTCTTAGTTTTTTTGCGTGTGTTGGTTATATTTTTAGTAAAATTATGCACAGTTTTTGCTTTCTACATTAAATCCCTTTTTAAGAGGTCCACTTGATTTAATGTGTTCTGACCTTGGACTGTCTTTTGGTTTTCTTGTAGCACTAGAAAGCAGAGTGTGTGTCAAACAAATGGAAGAACATACCATGCTCATGGATAGGAATAATCAATATTGTGAAAATGGCCATACTGCCCAAGGAAATTTATAGATTCAATGCCATCCCCATTAAGCTACCAATGA
>NW_012101540.1:189293-205509 GCF_000951045.1 Mandrillus leucophaeus | reverse complement strand
CATGTTCTCACTCATAGGTGGGAATTGAACAATGAGATCACTTGGACACGGGAAGGGGAACATCACACACCGGGTCCTATTGTGGGGAGGGGATGGGGGGAGGGATAGCATTAGGAGATATATCTAATGTAAATGACGAGTTAATGGGTACAGCACACAAACATGGCACATGTATACATATGTAACAAAACTGCACATTGTGCACAGGTACCCTAGAACTTAAAGTATAATAATAAAAATAAAAATATAAACCAAAACATTTAATGAATAAAAAAAAAAGCAGGGTGTGTTTAAAAAATATTAATGATGTATATGTTTGGAAGTTTATCTCCAAAGTCTCCACAGAGGTCTAACTGAATGTAAGCCAGAGGGTGACTCTTGGGCTAATGGTCTTAGTCCACCGTAAGAAACAAAAACTTTGGTGTCATTTGCATATCTTAATGTGATCTAAATACAGTTCTGCTAGTAATGTTCCACCTGTTATGTTTCTATACATGTGAAGGGAAATCACAGGTTTAAAGGAAGATAAGCTGAAACAACACAAACTGTTTTTATATTAGATATTTTACTTTAAAATATCTTATTAAAGTTTTAAGCTTTTCTCCAAAGAAGTCTTGTACATCTTCTGTTAATTTCTCTTTCTTTCTTCCTTCCTTCCTTCCTTCCTTCCTTTCTTTCTTTCTTTCTTTCTTCTTTCTTTCTTTTTCTTTCTTAGATGGAATTTTGCTCTGTCACCACACTGGAGTGCAGTGGCATGATCTTGGCTCACTGCAACCTCCGCCTCCTGGGTTCAAGCAATTCTCCTGCCTCAGCCTCCTGAGTAGCTGGGACTACAGGCGCATGCCACCACACATGGCTAATTTTTGCATTTTTAGTAGAGACGAGGTTTCACCATGTTGGCCAGGATGGTCTCAATCTCCTGACCTCGTGATCTGCCTGTCTTGACCTCCCAAAGTGCTGGGATTACAGGCATGAGCCACCATGTTAATTTCATTCCTAGGTATTTTGATACTATTGAAAATTGTGGCCAGGTGCAATGACTAACACCTGTAATCCCAGTACATTGGGATGCTGAGGTAGGAGGATTGCTAGAGCTCAGGAAAGTGACATCAGTCCGGGGAACATAGGAATCCCTTTCTACTACAATGAATGAATGAATGAATGAATGAATGAATGAATGAAACTATAGTTCCAGCTACTCTGGAGGCATAGGTCGGAGGATCCTTTGAGCCCAGGTGGTCGAGGATGCTGGTAGTGATGTTCATGCCACTGCAACTCCAACCTCCATGACAGAGCAAGACTCTGTTTCAAAAAGAAGTATCATTTTTGATATTTTGTATTCTGAGTTAGCTGATACACAAGCGAGGTATGGTGAAATATATATTTGGTCCTCGACTGTGCTTACTGGCATACAACTCCTACAAAGTGATGTCTTTTTGTATGCTAGTGAGTTGGCTGATGACTGGCAGCCTTTAGGAGCTCTAGGATGGGGAATTAGAGGGTTGGGACTTTCAGCCCTATGCCCAAACTTCAGGGAAGGTTGGGGCTGAAGGTTAAGTTGTTCACCAATGGCAAGCCAACAGTTTAATCAGTCATGCCTACATAATGAAAACCTCCATGAAACCCAAAAGGACACGGTTCAGAGAGCTTCTGGCTAGCTGAACACATGGAGGGTAGCATGCCCATAGAGGCCATGGAAACTCCCTGCCCCTTCCTACATACCTCACCCTATGTGTCCCCTCATCTGCATCTTTTCTAAGAGTGTTCCACTTGCCACAAAATATGTGAGAAGTCCCTAGGCTATAGAGCTGGATGAAAGAATTAGGGCCTCTGCAGAAGAAAGGGAAAAGCAACCAGGGCAACTTGCTGAAGCAAAATGACTTGGGTCCCACCTACACTGTCTCCTTACAGGCTATGGCATGAAATACCCATGGGATTCCATCCTGCTTCTTACACACTGGCCATGAGAGGGTGGGCAAGATATTATAATCTGTGGGGTGGTGTCCCCATTTCTAAAGTAGAAATTAGAATATTTATACTAAATACTTGTTATGAAGAATAAATGAAATAACATATGGATTAGGCCATATGTATTTATTATTGTAGATAAATTTGGTTTGTTATATTTCTTTTCTTATTTTAAAATTTCATTTTTTTCATTCCCTTTGCCTTTACAATCACATGTTTAGTAATAACTGTTCTTAAATTTCAAGTAGAGGTATCAAGTTACCTTTTTAAATGAATTTGACTTCTGAGACTTACTTAATTTAAATAAATATGTTAATTAAAAACCGGGGCAGCTGGTGTCAGACATGGCATCAATTCTAAAGTTGGTTTGTAAATAAACGCAGTCTGACAAGGCCAACCCTAAGTCAATAGAATGTGCCGAACACTGTGCTTTGCTGTGTGTGATGCCATGAAGAATAAGTCCTTCTGATCAACCAATACCACACAACACAATAGTGTGTCAAGTGTTCAAGCAGTCCCTAAGCAGCCCTGGGGTAGCTAACAGGGTCGCAAGGATCACCACTGCAGTTGTTAGTTTGGCTTGTCACACATCCATAGATTTGGCCAATAAGAAAATGAGCCTAAATGGATCCAAATGGTTGATTGATTGCAGACAAAGTAAAAGCAAGGTCAGCATTGTGTCAGCACTGTGTCCCTAGTCCCACAGTATGACACTGAATCGGAGGTATACAATGACAGCACAGATGGGTCTCTCTGCCTGTGAGGAGCCCACAGCTGTACCCCAAGGCAGTGAGCAATTTTATACTCCACAGTTGTACCCTAAGATGAGGAAAGGCTCGTATTTAACGGAAACTAGGGAAATGGATAAAGAATGGTCTTGTGTCAACCTCCAACCAGATAGGGAGCTGGTGAGAAAATACCTGTGGCAGCTCCTACCACACTTCCTGTATCTCCTTGCAACAAAAGGAATCCAGATATTCTTCCAACACTCAGGTTAGCCTGCAGTCTGGCTTTGCCTACGTGTCCTATGTGGTGACCTGCAAGATCTCCAAGACACCATGGCAGAGCCTTTGCCCTATAGTGTCTGACACAAAACCATATGTAAGGTGCCTAGAAACATACCATATCCAATAATGACTCCTAAATAGAGGGGATGCTTTTCTGTTAGGGTCATTACAAAAGACTGATAATTTAATTCAATAGATATGCATTGATGACTGCCATGTTATAGGAAATGTCTTGGATGTTGGAAATGAGAAGACCAACCAACAACACGTGGTACTTGCTGTGGAGGCTGTCACACTGTTGGTGGCGGCGGGAGGTGGGACATCTTTACAGAAGACCCTTCAACAGAAGAGCAGCTGAAATGCAAAGGAGAAACACAGAGAAGGGACCCAGGGGGATAAAAACAATGAATGTGGTGGCCAAGTAGTAGGAGTAAAACAAGACAATTTCTCGAAAAGATAATTTCTCCGTTGCCTTTGCGCCTTTTCTGAAAATCAGTTTATCATGTCTGTGAGTCCATTGCTCAACTCCCTGCTGATTTGTTGATTTTTTCCCCCCGTACCACATTCTCTGGATTACTATAGAATTAACGTGACTCTTGATATTAGGTAGTGTGAGTTCCCCAAAGTTATACTTCAGAATGGTTTTGGCTGTTCTGGTTCATTTTCCTTTCTAGATAATTTTGAAAATTGACTCCAATGAAGTCAGTTGTATAAGTTGTGGCAGTTTTCCTTTGAAGGGCAGCAGATAAACATGTTAGTAGCTACAGAAGGACATGGGAGAAGAAGGTGAGCTTCCCCCTTAGCTTCGGGAATGATCCGATATCGAGGGAGCCATTGATGGTTCAGGAGAGGGGAGTTATCACTGCAGGAGCAAAGCCCTTGGGAAGGTGGGGGGTATGGATCCTGAGCTGAGGTGAGGGGCTGGCTTCAGTTAAGAGCGTTGTATGTAGAAGGGCAACAGAGAATGCTAGGGCAGACACGGGTAGACTGGGTTTGGGAACCTCTGATAATTTCCAGCAGATTGCTTCTGTCCTTTGAATGAATCACTATGTCTCAAAAATAAACAGTATTAATATAAAACTAACAGTCATACTGTTATAGGCTGAGTTGTGTCTGCTCAAAATTCATATGGCGAAGTCTGAACTCCTAGTGCCACAGAATGTAACTGTATTTGAGATAGGTGGGATCTTTAAAGAGGTAATTAAGTGAAATGGGGTCATTAGAGTTGACCTTAAGGCAATTTGCCTGGTGTCCTTATAAAAAGAGGAAATGATGACACACACGTACAGAGGGAGGACTAAGGCGGACACCAGGAGAAAACGGCTGCCTACAAGGCAAGGAGGGAGGCCTTAGAAGAAACCAATTCTGCTGACACCTTGATCTCAGACGTGTAGCCTCCAGAATTGTGAGAAAATATATGTCTGTTGTTTAAGCCACCCACTCAGTGGTAGTTTTTGATGGCAGCCTTAACAAATGAATAGAAATACTTTTAGCGCCCTTGTGGAGGTGTTATCGTATCTATTTTATAAGCTAGCACTCCAGCTTCTTCTACTAGTGTAATAACCATGTAATTATGTCTATATCTGAGCAACTGAGCGGTGACGAGAAAACTTCAAAACCTGAATTATTTTGCCTTAAGTTCATGACCAAGAGAGAATTACTTCTCACTTTCACTCTCATCCTGTTTCCAATACTATAATACTCTCACAAAATGCCAAAACCCCTCCTCAATTTGAATGAGGCATTTTGTGAGAGTATTACAGTATTGGAAATTTCTTATCATGAAATCATTTGTTATTCAATTATATATGTTCAGCATCAGTAAAAAAATAGTACAGAAGAATAATCAAGTCTCATAAAATACACAGATATCGTGGAAATCATACTAGATTTGGAGTACAGTGAAATATGCCTGTTCAGGCAACTGCAGGAAACGTCTGCCAAATGTATCAGCCCCTTGAAGTCCTGAGGCAGATGATTAGTAGGAGAATCTGGAAGCCACTGCAAACACTCACACATTCACCATTCACACCTGCCCAAATATTCTGGCATTCACCATTCACACCTTCCCAAACATTCCCACATTTACCTTTCACACCTGCTTAAGCATTCACATGTTCACCACTCACATCTGCCCAAACATTCCATTTACCATTCACACCTCCCAAGCATTTGCAGATTCACCATTCACACCTGCCCAAACATTCCCATGTTGACCATTCACACCTTTGACCATTTTGGGGTAAAATAAGAAAATGACTTCTACTTCCCAAATCTTTTAAGAGGTGCATATTATTAGCATCACCTGGGAAGCTGTGGTACACCACCCTCTGCAAGGGATCCTGGGACAGGTGTTTATCAAGATTCTAGCAGTAGCCATACAAGGGAGAGCAGAAGAGATGGGGGTGCCTGTTGTTCAAATGCTTGTGGAAATTATATCTGTCAGGGTTTTCCGTGATCTATGTTGTGAAAGAAGCTTCCTGGACCGTAAGGTTCATGTGGAGAGGTTTCCATGGGCCCCCTGAGAATGGTTTGGCAAGAGATGAAAAAAAAAGATATCTTAAGTCATTTTCTTTCTACTGGAAACAGCCTGTGGATGTGGGTCTGGGGACAGCGGGAAAACCCTGGCCGGCCCTGCATGTGCCTGACTCTGTATGTACCCCCTTGTTGCCCATGTGCCTTGCTGTCAGATCAGTTGTCCCAGAAGTTTAAGTGTGAGTGAGGGTGAGGAGGAGCCCTTGGGCGCAGTCTATAGCCTCCTAGGGGGAAGGGTCTTGAGGTTGTTGTCCTCCTAACAGGCAGTGGTGCACCCCTTGGGGGTGCTGGATAAGGGAAGAAAGAGGGCCAAGAGGGGAGGAGGGCCTAGTGAACACGGAGTGAGTTATGAAGGGGGACACTATTTGAGGTATTTGAATCCTTAGAGCATATGGAACTAACTGCCCAAAAAGGATGGATTCCAGAGTCCTTAGTGGATACCTTGGAGGAAGTGGAGGATGCAGCGAGGCAGGGTACCACAGCCTACAAGGCAGGCACCCATCTCACTGTGCATGCTCCTTGTACCTCAGTGGGCATGTTCGCTGGGCATGGTCCAGTCAGCCCCTTCGACCACGTGGTGAATGCCACGGAGCTGTGAGGGTGAGAGAGTGGCGGTCCTGTGGTCTAGACTATCTCCTTTACTGAGACACAGTCAGTAGGTGCGAAGGCCAGTCCCCCCAGGAGGTGTAGTGTGAGTGAGTGTGAGGAGGAGCCAGCAGACTTCCTGAGCTTCAGGCAGCCTAGTCCCTGGCCTCAGCTGGGGAAGGCCTTAGACGTCATGAGTAAGGTGGACCACAGAGTGGAGGTAGCTCAGGTGAACATGGGGCAAGTGCTGAAGGTAATGTTGGAGGTATCCGAGTCTTGGAAGCAGCTGGAAACCCCAATAGATGACAGATTCCAGACTCCTCGGTGGGGAATGAGGAAGGGGCAGGGTGGGCGGGAAGGAACGGGCCTGGGAAGTGGGAATGCTGTGGGCTGGTGACCCAAGCCCTGAGGTCTGTAGAGTACCCACATAGGTGTCCAGTGAGGAGTGCCCAGTGCCGTGTGGCAACTTCAACTCCCCCATGGATGTTCGAATGGGCTGGGTTATGCATTTCAGCAAAACTTGATTTTAGAGGGAAAATGGGCCTAGCTAACGAATGTGTAATGAAAGCTGTGTTCACTCCAATTTTAATTCTGTAGCTGTATTTTCCTATATGTCTCCACTATGTAAAGTCCAGTTGTGAAACTAAACCTCATCAGAAATACCCTGTGTCTTTTGTCAGGAGCCTTAAGACACTGCTACCTTGACCACCTTAAGTGGCTTTGCAAGCATTCGATTCAGAAGGCACACACCCTTAAACTTGCCCTGGGACTTACTTTCAAAGTATTTCCAAATTTTAATAAAATTACAAGTTTACATATGGCGATGGAAGTGGTCAAATACAGCAATCCTCTCAAGTGCACTTTCCCAATCACAGTGTTCTGTTAGCAGAATGAAATATGAGTTGGCAAGGAAGATCAACATATAAGCCTAGACCAAGAGGAAGTTTACAGTTTCCTGAACTGATTGGGCTTATGCTCATTAGTGCCTTAACATTCCATGTTTTCTGTTAGCAGAAATTTCTAGTTATGATAGTCTTATTGAACTAGTGTACATATGCTGATAAAGGTCTCCCATGCTGAAAAATGATCATGGCATCTCATGAAGGAAAGGCAAGTCCAAGAGGATTACATTCTGGTTCTGTGTAGATGGATGATCTTGTGCTCCTCAGATTTCACCCTTGATTTCCTCCCCATGTTTATTCATAAGAGATTACACACATTCCTCCCAACATAAATTAAAACAGCTTCCAAAGCCCTTGAAGGTAACTGTCTTAGAGTATGACCTCTCTGTGGGAAGAGTAGTTTTATGAAGAATAAGGATATGGAATAATGTTGGAGAAAGTCTTCAGACTTATGATGAAAAATATGTATTCTGTATGTTTATATTATTGACATATATTGATAACAGAACGTTTTAATCTGCATAAACACACACACCCCTTGTCCCAGCAGCCCAGTGATGAAGAGCCTCAAGAAGAGAAACCACCCACTGAAAGCCAAGATTCTACACATGGTCAGGAGAGAGAAGAAGATCAGGATGCTGCTGAGATTCAGAGTGCTGCTGAGATTCAAGGTGCTGTGAAGGGAAAGAAAGAATGTCTATGGTGGTGGGGGGGTGCGGAGGGGGCCTATATGTGCATCATGCATTATGCCATAAACAGTAACAGAAGAAAGAAAACATTAGAAGAGGTTCTCAAACACTTGCTGAAAGTTGGCTGGAAAAGTGAAGAGTATAGTTTGCAGCTTCATGAAGTCCCTGGATACAATGAATCTTCTGGTTTTTTTTTTTTTGAGGTTTATTTTGCATGCTTGAAAATACAGTCCTTGCTAAATCATATGAAACCATTTAATTTTATATATAAAAATGTACATTATTTCACTAGTTTAATTTGATGTTTTTAGAATGTTGTTGTATGATTGTCTCAGCCATGGTGTCCACAGTGTTGTGTGCATCCTTTAATAGCATGTAGAGTGCCAAGTAACCCTACCTTGTAACACCCTGAATAAAGCCCATTTGCATAGGGATGTTAGCCCCACTTTATAAATAAGAAAACTGAGGCTTAGAGATTAAGGCTTACCAAGAACACTTGACTCATGGACAAAGAATTCAAATTACATTTCAAAGTTTGTATTTGTCCTACTGTCAATGTTATTAGAAAATATGACTGCTTTTGCTTAAAATGCTTAATACTCGAATGTGCTTGTACTGTAAGGTATTTCAGTATGGACTCAGGAAAAGGCACAGTTCAGTGAAACAGGATAGCAGCTCCAGAAACGAGCTCAATCAAAGAAATACTGATCAAAGGAAACAGCCAATGTTCCCTTCTATCAATATTTTTGACGGTATGTTTGGGAAAAGCTGGATAATTCAGGATACTGGCATACAGGTATATTACTATATTGGCTATATTTGTATGGTTTTTAAGGGACTTCTAAAAGTTGCTTCAGTATTTTTACAATTAGACAGTTTAAAGTATAATAAGATTGTCATGAAACAGAAATTATTTCCTCAAAGGATAGCATTTTCAAGCTAAATACTGACCGAATTTGGGCCATTTTAGCAATTCACTCTTAAGAAGCTTCCAGAATATGACTGTCAACAATGCCCATTAATTTCTTTGCACTCAGGTTCCCATACTCTCACTGAAGATTTTGCTGTTATATTTGGTACTTTTTTCTTAATGGGATTCTTTTATAGAAAGTTATATATAGGCCTTTGGACCTGAGCATAACTTTCATTTATTTTTACCCCCAAATTTTCAAGTTACTTGAACAGGGGATGGATGTCAGAACTATAAGATTTGTCATAAATCTGCCACTACATTGATCTAATCCTTCAGAAAGTTACATTTAATTTATGATTAAAATGCTATCCATGCAGCAGGCTTCAGATTTCCTAGATACCTGATACTGTTTACAATACACAATGGTAAAGCATAGGAAATTGAGGTATAGTGTGATTTACCCTCAGATTGTCATTTAAAATAAGATTTCATAATAGAGGAAAACAAAGGCAGGACATCTTTGCATCACATTTATTACCACAGTAGCCTACAAGATTTTATTTCCTAACACTGAGGAAAAACAATGTGATAATTTCCTTGTTTATCATTCTTGTTTGCCTGCTTCAATTGATACCCTTTGTATTTTTTAGTGCCTGACCTGGAAGCTGATCTCAAGGATCTGTCTCAGTCAAAGACGGGGGATGAATGGGGAGATGGTACTGATGTCCAGGGGAAGATTCTGCAAAAATCATATCAATTTAAAATGCCAGAAAGTGATATGCTATCCATTAAGATGCAAATTTATGTGCTTTCTGTTTCCCATAATATTATAATTTTGATAATACAAAGAGAGAACATTACTACTCCTTTAAAAACAGAAAGCAGAGTTCAAATGCAGACTTACTTTGAAAAGTAGTTCAGACCCCAGATGCCTGACTGCAAGACTTAAACACTACCAGATGGAGACACAAATTGGGTCCAAGCTATATTGAATCATCAAATATTAAAGCATTTTCTTCTGAGTATAACCAAGAAGCTGCATCATAAGTGGGTGCCATCTGTATTCTTTTTGTTGGACTTTGGTATCAAGGTTACACTAGCTTCATGAAATGATTTGGTATATAAAACCTCTTTCTATGAAATCCCTGCAAGAGTGAATCACTTGGAGATAGGATTTCCCATGTGTGTTTGTTTCCAGATTGCATGCTTTTTTTTTTTTTTTTTTAGTTTTGGACACTACTTAAAAGAAAGACAGAAGGGGCAGCTCCAGGCTTCCATGCCTTTAAACTTTGTAAGGCGCCTCTCTTCCCTACAAAGATGCCGCTAATTATGCCGTCACTCTGAAAACTACCTGCTCCTGTTTCTGTACTGACATTAACCTCTGTACACAGCAAGTTAAAAGTTGCCAATTTGCTTACATAAGTTTTTCAGAGATACATTCTTGCTAAGTTGCCCAGGCTGATCTTGAACTCTTGGACTCAAGTGATTCTCCCTCCTCATCCTCCAAAAGTCCTGGGATTACAGGTGACAGCCACCATGCCTGGCCTGCCTACCTGATTTTGATCTGTGGTGTGTGTTTTTGAATGGATTGACTACACCAAAGCTGTGAATAGTTAGGACGATAGCTGCATTTATTGAGTTCTTTAAGAATAACAGAAATAATAACTCATATTTATAGATTGTCTTATATCTGTTAACCAGTTATCTGAGCTGTGTTTCATTATTTCTGACCTCATTATTAAATCCACTAAAAAGGTGAGTCACAGTTTTCATAAAATTTACAATAAATGACTCTAGTAAGAAACAGATATGGGGATTCAAGGTCTAAGTTCACAGTCTTTGTGTTTCCTGAAAGTAAATGCTTGTGAAAGTGTTGAATGCAGAACTGGTGTTGTGTATGTTGATTTTAGTGGTAATCTGATGTTTTTATGTAAATCCATGGTAATATATAAAATACGTATATTTTATTGTTTAACATAAAAGTGCTGTTCTCTTGAAGTATTTGCCAAAATATGGCACATAAACCTAATACGGGTTCCCAGATGAAATCATTGTTATGAAAGCATTTTAAAAAGTAATAATGACATACCTGTTTTACTGTGCAACAGAAAAAATGTAACAAGAATACTAAATTCGTTTGGAATAGTTTGTGAGAACACGGAGAAAAGAACTGATATCTCAGTTCCCATGGAAAAATGCCACAACATCTCCTGCAAACACATCCTTTCTTTAAATGATACAAGGCAGAGAGGGAGAAATACCAAACCTTTCTTTTTCATCTGAGCCTGATAGTTACCACATCTCAATCAGAAACCCCTGCAGCTGCCTCGATCCAGCCTGATACCCCTCTTCTTATACATAATACACGAATAACAACCCTGAGCTCCATTTATAACCTCGCACCCAAAAGGATAATTCTCCAACAATGGGCCCTACTCAGAATCCACACTGCTTAGGGAGGGGTAGGAGAATATACACAGCAATTATTTCTCCCTATTACAAAGATTTTAAAATATTTTTGGATCCAACAGGACTGAAAAGCTAGGGTTCAAATAAAAAGTGGGACTAAATGTAGGGGATCCCATTTGCCACGGAATATGTGAGAAGTCCCTAGGCTATAGAGTCAGATGAAGAATTAGGCCCTAGGTAGAAGAAAGGGGAAAGCAACCACCACAACTTGTTAAAGCAAAATTACTTGGGTCCTAGCTATGCTGTCTCCTTATGGCACAAAATAACCATGGGTTTCCATCATGGCTCTGACATATAGGCCTTGAGATGGTAGATAAGGTACTTATATCCTGTGAGGTTGTTTCCCATTTCTAAAGTAGAAATTAGAATATTTACAGTAAATGATTGCTATGGAGAATTCATGAGATAACATATATGAACTCAACATTGTATTATAGATAAATTTGGGTTACTAGTTATAGTTCTTTTTTTCCTTAAAATTTCAATTTTGTATACATGTGCCATGTTGGTGTGCTGCACCCATTAACTCGTCATTTACATTAGGTATATGTATACATATGTAACAAACCTGCACGTTGTGCACATGTACCCTAGAACTTAAAGTATAATAAAAAAAATTCAATTTTGTTCATTCCATTTGCCTTTACAATTACATCTCTGGTAAGTGATAACTCCTTTTGAATTTTAAGTAGGGATATCAAGTTACATTTTTAAATGAGTTTGAGATCAGAAACTGATTTCTTTAAAATAAATATACTGGTAAAATAGCAGTGTATCTGGTGTCAGACATGGCATCAGTTCTAAAGATGGTTCATAAGTAACCACAGTCTGACAAGGCCAACCCTAAGTTAGCAATATGTGCCTAACACTGTGTGTTTTGCTATGTGTGATGCCATGATGAATAAGTTAATATTCTGGTCAGCCAACACCACGCAACTCAATACCATAGTGTGTCAAGTGCTCAAGCAGTCCCTAAGCAGCCCTGTGGGGGCTAACAGGGCCACAGGGATGACCACTGCAATTGTTAGTTTGACTTGTCACATATCCATAGATTTGGCCTGTAAGAACAATGAGCCTAAATGGATCCAAGTGGTTGATTGCTTGCAGACACAGCAAAAGCACGATCGGCATTGTGACAGCAACCTGTGGCTAGTCCTACAGGATAACACTGAATGACAGCAAAAATGATGGGTCTTTCTGCCTGTGAGGAGGCCACACACTTACCCTGATGTATTGAGCAGTTTTATACCCCACAGCTGTACCCTAAGATGTGGAAAGGCCTGTGCTTAAGTGATGCTAGGGAGATGGATGAAGAATGGCCTTGTGTCAGCCTTCAACAAGATAGGGAGCTGGTGAGAAAATATCTGTGGCAGCTCCCACCATGCTGCTTATCTCCTCTTGCTCCAAAGAGATTCAAGGTATTGTACTAAGACTCAGGTTAACCAGCAGTCTAGCTTCGCCTACGTGGCCTATGTGGTTACCTGCAAGACCTCCAGGGCACCATGGCAGAGCCATTACCCTAGAGCATTTGGGACAAAACCAAAGACCATATGTTTGGTGTCTAGAAACATATCATCTCCAATAATGACTCCCAAACAGAGGAGATGCTTTTCTGTTAGGGTCATTACAAAAGATTGATTAATTCAGTAGACATGCATTGATGTCTGCCATGTTACAGGAAATACCTGGGATGCTGGAAATGAGAAGACCAACCAACAACATGTGGTACTTGCTGTGAGGGCTGTCACACTGTGGTGGGGCAGACAGACCCTTAAACAGAAGAGCAGTTGAAGTGCAAAGGAGAAATATAGGAAAGGGGCCTAGGGGAATAAAAAAAAATATAGCGGCCAAGAGGCAGGAGGAAAACAACATAATTTCTCGAAAAGATAATCCTTCTCCACTGGCTTTTCGCCTTTTCTGAAAAATCAATTTATCATGTCAGTGAGATTATTGCTGGATTCCATTCTGATCTGTTGAAAATTTTTCCCCAATACCATATTCTCCATTGCTATATAATTAATGTTGACTCTTGATATTAGGTAGTGTGAGCTCCCCAAATTTATAGTTCAGAATTGTTCTGGCTGTTCTGGTTCATTTTCCTTTCCATATAATTCTGCAAATTGACTACAATGAATTTGGTTGTATAAGTTCATGCAATTTTGTTTTGAAGTGCAGCAGATAAATACGTTAGTGGCTATAGAAGTGTATGGGGGAAGAAGGTGAGTTCCCCCTTAGCTTCGGGAATGATCCAATATAGAAGGAGCCATTGATGGTTCAGGAGCGGGAGTGATCATTGCAGAAGCAAAGCCCTTGAGAAGGTGGGAGTCATGGGATCCTGAACTGAGGTGAGGGACTGGCTTCAGTTAGGAGCATTGTATGCAGAGAAGGGCATCAGAGAATGCCAGGGCAGGTATGGATAGACTGGGTTTGGGAAGCTCTGAGAGTTCCCAGCTTATTTCTTCTGTCTTCTAAACGAATCATTAAGGGAGATCATTCAAATGGAGGAGGGTCCCTAGCATTGTGTGAGAGTACTGTAGTAGTGGAAATAGGATGAGAGAGAAAGTGAGAATCAATTCTCTTGCACTGGTCATGGACTTAAGCTACCATACTTCAGGTTTTGAAGTTTTCTCAGTACCACTCAATTTCTCAGATACAGGCATCATTGTGCGGTCATTATATTAGTAAGAGGAGCAGGAGTACTAGCACATAAAATGGATATGATAATCCTCGCCTCCTCAGGAGCGCTAGAAGTATTTCTATTCATTTGTTAAGGCTGCCATCAAAAACTACCAATGACTGGGTGGCTTAAACAACAGACATGTATTTTCTCACAATTCTGGAGGCTACATGTCTGAGATCAAGGTGTTAGCAGATTTGGTTTCTTCTAAGGCCTCCCGCTTTGACTTGTAGTCAGCTATTTTCTCCCTGTGTCAGCTTTAGTCCTCCCTCTGTATATGTGTGTGTCCTCATTTCCTCTTCCTATAAGGGCACTAGGCAAATTGCCTTAGGGCCCACTCTAATGACCCCATTTCACTTAATTACCTCTTTAAAGACCCCACCTATTTCAAATACAGTTAGAGTCTGAGACAGTAGGGGTTAAGCCTTTACCATATGAATTTTGAACGGACACAACTCAGCCCATAAGCGTATTACTGTTAGTTTTATATTAATACTGCTTATTTTTGAGACAAGATCTCACTGTGCCACCCAGGCTGGAGTGCAGTGACGTTAACATGGCTCACTGTAGCCTGGAACTCCTGGGCATGAGCGATTGTGCCATGTCATACTCCCTAGTAGCTGACAGTACAGGCGTGTAACACCACACTGGGCTAATATGTTTGTTTATTTATTTATTTATTTATTTATTTTGCAGAGACAGGAGGGTCACACCATGTTCCCATCTGGAACTCCTGGGTTCAAGCGATCCTCCTGTCTCTGGTTCCCACAGTGCTGGGATTACAAGCATGAGCCACTGAGCCCAGCCTTATTTTAATAGTATCTTTACTATTATTGTCACTATCATTTATTTCATTCTTGCAATTATCGTGCAAGGTAGGAAGTAGTTACTGAAGCTCAGAAAGTTCATCTCTTGTTGAACCTCACCAGGAATGGAAGTACTAGTCAAACATACAAAACTCATGTAGGTGTTTTTGATGGGAGTTTATCAAAACTAACAAATCTGATTTGTTAGATTTCTTATAGTGAATTTATTCATCATTAAATTATACATGTTCAGCATCAATAAATAAAATAGTAATGAAGAATCATCAAGTCCAGAAATTAATCCATGCACTTACAGTCAATTGATTTTTGACAAAGTTACCAAGAACACACAGTGAGAGAAGGGCAGCCTTCAATAAATGGTATCAGGAAAATTGTATATCCACATGCAGAAGAATGAAATTCTACCATCATCTCTCACCATACATAAAAGTAAACTTAAGATGAATGAAACTCTTATAATATAAGACCCAAATCTATGAAACTGCTAGAAGAAAACACAAGAAGACAACTCCATGACATTGGTCTGGGGAGTGATTTTTTGGATATGATCCCAAAAGCACGGGGAAGAAAAACAAAAGTAAACAAATATTACATCCCTACATCCTGTACATGTAGTGGTGTAATAGTATTTGAAGGCTTACTGTTACTTAAAGATGCATGTAGTAATCCGTAGAGCAATCCCTAGAAAACAAAGATATGTAACTAATAAGCCAATAGTGGAGTTTAAAATGGTGTAGTATAAAATGTTCAGCTGGTCTAAGAGAAGGGAGGAAACAGAAAAACCTGAATAAAAAGCAGATGTGACAGATAAAAATAAAAAGCAAGTTGGTAGATTTAAAGGTAAACTGTTTCCGCATTAAATTTAATTTGCTTATGCTTGTCTATTAAAAATCAGAGTTTGGCCGGGCCCAGGGGCTCATGCTTCTAATCCCAGCACTTCGAGAGGCCAAGGCCAGACCAGCCAGGGCAACATAGTCAGACCTTGTCTCTACAAATATTAAAAATGAGGCAGGCATGGTGGTGCACACCTGTAGTTCCAGCTCCTCAGAGAGCTGAGGTGGGAAGATAGCTTGAGCCCAGGAGGTCAAGGCTGCAGTGAGCTATGATCACATGACTGTACTCCAGCTTGTATGACAGAGAGAGACCCTGTCTCAAATGTAAAACTTTAGAGATTGTAAGACTGGATAAAAAGAGCAAGAACAAATTATATGCTGTTAAAAAGAACCACAGTTTAAAAATAAAGAAGTTAAAAGTAAAGGATGTTAAAAGTAAGTTCAAAGTAAAAGGTTAAAAGATATACCGTGCAAATATGAATCACGTAGAAATTGGAGGTGCCCAATTAATACCTCACAAAACACACTTTATAGTGGAGATTATTACAATGGACAAAGTGGAACATCACATAATAATCATAGAGAGGTGCATTGATTCAGAAGACAGAAACACCATGAGTATATATGCACCATCAAAACACATGAGGAAAAACCGATATATCAGAAAGAAGAAATAAATAGACACATTTGCATTTATAGTAGAAGACTTCAACATTCAATTCATCCCAGCAATTGGTACAAAGAATGTAGAGAAAAATCAGGATATATATAATATATATAATATATATTATCATATACAATATATAATTAT
>NW_012101540.1:143805-189193 GCF_000951045.1 Mandrillus leucophaeus | reverse complement strand
TATATTTTAATATATATTATTATACTATATATATATAGGACAGGGGGCTTTCTGTATCCCGGGGTACTTGCCTTAGTGAACCAGAAAAATCGCATCACACGTGGACTTGGAAAATCAGTGCAAGGTTTTATTGAATGGTGGAAGTAGCTCTCAGATTGATGGGGAGCTAGAAGGTGGAGGGAGCGGCAAGGTGGTCTTCCCCTGGAGTCAGGCCGCTCAGTGGCCAGACTCTCCTTCGACCACTGTGGCCAAATTCCTGTTGGCAACCACATCGCTCAGCCAGTCAATGGCCTACCAGCGTCTGCTGCTGTCTGCTGGTGTGTTCTTCTGCCAGTATGTTCTTCTGCCAGTACGTTCTTCTGCCAGTGTGTTCCTCTCGATGTCCAGCCACCTGTGTGTCTCTGCCTGGTAGGGTCTCGGGGTTTTTATAGGCACAGGATGGGAGCATGGTAGGCCAAGGTGGTCTTGGAAAGTGCAGCATTTTGACACGAAAACAGACATGCCTGTCCTCACCTAGGTCCGTGGGCACAGCCCTGAGGGTGGAACCTCCACCAGGGACCCTCCTCTTCTCCTCACAGCACTTCCCTGCCCCACTCTTGTATCAACAATATATCAACATTTGCAAGATGACACTAGAGCAGTGTCACAGAGGGAAATAATAATAATAATATAATAGTATAATAGTATAACTGTAAACATTTTAGAAGATAACATTAAAAAACCCTCCTAGACATTGGCTAAGGCAAGGATTTCATGACCAAGAACCCAAAAGCAAATGCTGAATAAACTGTCCCCCAAGCCACATAGCTTCAGTTATTGAGTCCCTGGAGGGCTAAAGTGATAATCAAAAGATCATTCAAAGGGTCAGAGATAGTCTTGGCATTGTCTCTCCAGAACATGCTCCAGGGAAATGTGGGAACAGCAACAATATAAACAGCAAAACAATAATAGCTAGAATTGATTGGAAATTTATCATACGGCAGGCGCTGTCCTGACAACTGTACTGTCTTAACAGTCAGTGCCTTAAACTGCCCCAAGAAGCAGATGACTTTACTAGTAGTATTTCCATGGCACTAATGGAGAAAGAAGTCACAGAGATGTTAAGGATGTTTGTCAGTGTCACCCAGCAGTGAGTGGTGGAGCCACAGGTCAGAGGCGTCATGAAAAACTCTACTGTGCTGCGTATTTATGTAATCAAGAGTAAGATCCAAAGGCTATTGCAAAATATTTAGAATTTTACAGCATGAGACTGCACAGGCTAGAGACATTTGATTTCTTCAGAAATATTTAAGAGATGGAGACTTGAAAGGATTGGTCTAGGTATAATTTGGAGATGGTGCCTTGAGAGCATCATTAGAATAACAGGCAGCATGTCAGTGTCAGTCTCCTCACCTGAAGGTCTTGGGTTCGTCCATCAGAGAACACACCAAACCTGTCCCTTCTATACATTCACAAAGGAGAAAGAAGCTGTGTAGCTGGGAAAGGAGACTATTCCCCTGCTCCAGTAGTTATCAGATAAATGTCCATGAAAATTTTAACCCAGGATCTTTTAAAAATGCAGATTCCACTATTCACACCCGGTGACTCTCATGTACTGTGGCCACAGTGGTGCCCTAGGATCTGGGAATTTACTGCCCAGCCTAGGAAACATTCAGAAACCTTATTAAATCGCTTTGGTCACGTGACTGTCTCCAGTATACCCACTCTTCCCAAGACCAACATAAGGTTGAGAAGACCGACCTGAGAGCACACAGGAACACAAGACACGATGCACACAGTGTAAGAGTCACCAGAAGAGTAGGGTAGTGCATCTTTTGAGAAGACCTTATAACTCCTACTGGCCTTTCTTCCCAAACGCCTCAGTTTATCTCAAATCTCTTCTTGTCATGGACAGTGAATGGAAGGGTGTCAGGAAATGACCTTTTAGATACCCAAAGGGTATGGGCTCCTATCAGCAACCATTGAACACATAGGATGGGAGGTGATGTAATCTACCATCTCCCTCCCACCAGCCTTGATTTCTTTCTTGCACTGTCATGTCCTTCCACAGGAGTCTAGAGCAATGTCAGGACTTAGGGCCAATGTCTTCCCTTCATTAACAGACACCTGCACCTCACCTGAAGAGATCGTCTCCATTCTCCTTTCAGCTGTCCTTCTCCTGATCTCATCTGTGATCCCACAGCAAACAGCTGTCCCTGGCAGCCTGATGACCTAGCCTGGCCCCTACTTCCTGTGTCCCAGCCTGGAGAGGGCTGTCTCTGCTGAGGAGAAAAACACCAGTCCTAGGATCCCAGAGCCATGACTACCACAGAACCATCCTGAGCGTCAATGTCCTATGGCAGTGGTTGACCTTTGAAATGAAGCTTCACCACACACCCCAGCTGGCACTGAAACACTTTTTGTTTTTAGATTGAAAGACTTTGTTATTTATTTATCTATTTATTTATTTTTAATGAAAAAATATTGGGAAACAGGTGGTGTTTGTTTACATGAGTAAGTTCTTTAGTGGTTATTTGTGAGATTTTGGTGTACCCATGACGCAAGCATCATACACTGCACCCAACTTGTAGTCTTTTACCCCTCACCTCCTTCCCATCCTTTCTCCGAGTCCACAAAGTCCATTCTGTCATTCTTATGCATTTGCATCCTTGTAGCTTAGCTCCCACTCATAAGTGAGAACATATGATGTTTATTTTTCCATTCCTGAGTTACTTCACTTAAAATAATAGTCTCCAACCTCATCCAGGTCACTGTGAATGCCATGAATTCATTCATTTTTATGACTGAGTAGTATTCCATCTCATATATATATATGTATAAACTGTGGTATATGTATATATATGTACACACACACATATATACATATACCACAGTTTCTTTAGCTATCCATTGATTGATGAGCATTTGGGTTGGTTCCACATTTTTTTTGCAGTTGCGAATTATGCTGCCACAAACAGGCATGTGCAAGTATCTTTTTCATATAATGACTTCTTTCCTCTGGGTAGATACCCAGTAGTGGGATTACTGAATCAAATGGTAGTTCTACTTTTAGTTCTTTAAGGAATCTCCACACTGTTTTCTATAGTGGTTGTATTACTTTACATTCCTACCAGCAGTGTAGACGTGTTCCCAGGAGTAAGGTGGTATCATATTGTGGTTTTGATTTGCATTTCCCTGATCATTGGTGATGTTGATCATTTTTTCACATGTTTGTTGTCCATTTGTATATCTTCTTTTGAGAATTGTCTATTCATGTCCTTAGCCCACTTTTTGATGGGACTGTTCAATTTTTTTCTGGCTGATTTGTTTGAGTTTGTTGCCGATTCTGAATATCAGTCCTTTGTCAGATGCATAGATTGTGAAGATTTTCTCCCACTCTATGGGTTGTCTATTTAATCTGCCGACTGTTCCTTTTGCCGTGCAAAAGCTCTTTAGTTTAATTAAGTCCCAGCTATTTATCTTTGTTTTTATTGCATTTGCTTTTGGGTTCTTGGTCATGAAATCTTTGCCTTAGCCAATGTCTAGGAGGGTTTTTTAATGTTATCTTCTAAAATGTTTACAGTTTCAGGTCTTAGACTTAAGTCCTTAATCCATCTTCAGTTAATTTTCATTCTCTTACATGTGGCTAGCCAATTATCCCAGCACCATTTGTTGAAAAGGGTGTCTTTCCCCACTTTGTGTTTCGTTTGTTTTGCTGAAGAGCAATTGGCTGTATTTGGGTTTATTTCTGGGTTCTCTATTCTGTTCCATTGGTCTATGTGCCTATTTTTGCACCAGTATTATGCTGTTTTGGTGACTATGGTCTTATAGTATAGTTTGAACTCAAGTAATGTGATGCCTCCAGATTTGTTCTTTTTGCTTATTCTTGCTTTGGCTACGTGGGCTCCATTTTTGGTTCCGTATGAATTTTAGATTTTTTTTTTTCTAATTCTGTGAAGCGTGATGGTGGTAGTTTGATGGAAATTGCACTGAATTTGTAGATTGTTTTTGGCAGTATGGTCATTTTCACAATATGGATTCTGCCCATCTATGATCATGGGATGTGTTTCCATTTGTTTGTCATCTACGATTTCTTTCAGCAGTGTTTTGTAGTTTCCCTTGTAGAGGTCTTTTACCTTCTTGGTTAGGTATACTCCTCAGTATTTTATTTTTTTGCAGCTATTGTAAAAGGGGTTGAGTTCTTAATTTGATTCTCAGCTTGGTCACTGTTGGTGTATAAAAGAGCTATGATCTGTGTAGATTAATTTTGTATCCAGAAATTTGGCTGAATTCTTTTATTGGTTCTAGGAGCTTTCTGGAGAAATCTTTAGGTATTCTACATAAACAGTCATATCAACAGCATATAGTGACAGTTTGACTTCCTCTTTACCAATTTTGATGCCCTTAATTTCTTTCTCTTCTCTGATTGCTCTGGCTAGGACTTCCAGTATTATGTTGAAGAGGAGTGGTGAGAGTGGGCATCCTTGTCTTGTTCCAGTTCTCAGAGGGAATGCTTTCAACTTTCTCCCATTCAGTATTATGTTGGCTGTGGGTTTTTCATGAATGGCTTTCATTGCATTAAAGTATGTCCCTTGTCTGCCGATTTTTCTGAGAGTTATAATCATAAAGGGATGCTCGATTTTGTCAATGCTTTTTCTGCATCTATTGAGATGATCATGTGATATTTGTTTTTTATTCTGTTTATGTGGTGTATCACATTTATAGACTAGCATATGTTAAAGCGTCCCTGCATCCCTGCTATTAAACCCACTGGATTATGGTGGATTATCTTTTCAGTTGTTGGATTTGGTTAGCTAATATTTTTTTATTATTATTAACCTCAAAGTTCTAGGGTACATGTGCACAACGTGCGGGTTTGTTATATAGGTATACATGTGCCATGTTGGTTTGCTGCACCCATTAACTCATCATTTACATTAGGTATTTCTCCTAGCATCTATGTTCATGAGGGATATTGGTCTGTAGTTTTCTGTTTTGGTTATGTCCTTTTCTGGTTTTGGTATTAGGGTGATATTGGCTTCATAGAATGATTTAGGGAGGATTCCCTCTTTATCTTGTGGAATAGTGTTAGCAGGATTGGTACCAATTCTTTGAATGTCTGGTAGAACTCTGCTGTGAATCCTTCTGGTCCTGGATTTTTCTTTTGTTGTTGGTAATATTTTAATTACCATTTCAATCTTGATGCTTCTTATTGGTCTGGTCAGGGTATCTAATTTCTCCTGATTTAAGCGAGGAGGGTTGTATCTTTCCAGGAACTTATCCATCTCTTCAAGGTTTTCCAGTTTATGCATGTAAAGGTGTTCATAATAGCCTTAAATGATCTTTCATATTTCTGTGGTGTCAGTTGTAATATATCCAGTTTTGTTTCTTATTAAGCTTATTAGGATTTTCTCTCTTCTTTTCTTGGTTAAGCTTGCTAATGGTCTATCGATTTTATTTATCTTTTCAAAGAACCAGGTTTTTTTTTTCATTTATTTTTTCTATTTTTTTTTGTTTGTTTGTTTCAGTTTCACTTAGTTCTGCTCTGATCTTGGTTATTTCCTTTCTTCTCCTTGGTGTGAGTTTGATTTGTTCTTGTTTCTCTAGTTCCTTGAGGTGTGACCTTAGATTATCTGTGCTCTTTCAGACTCTTGGATGGAGGTGTTTAGGCTATGAACTTTCCTCTTAGCACGGCCTTTGCTGTATCCCAGGGATTTTCATAGATTGTGTCATTATTGTCGTTCAGTTTGAAGAATTTTTAAATTTCCATCTTGATTTCATTTTTGACCCAATGATCATTCAGGAGCAGGTTATTTAATTTCCATGTATTTGCATGGTTTTGAAAGTTCCTTTTGGAGTTGATTTTCAGTTTTATTCCACTGTGGCCTGAGAGAGTGCTTGATATAATTTCAATTTTGTTAAATTTATTGAGGCTCGTTTTGTGGCCTATCATATGGTCTATCTTGGAGAAAGTTCCATGTGCTGTTGAATAGAATGTCTATTCTGCAGTCATTCCAGGGTATAACTTAAATCCATTATTTCTTTATTGACTTTCTGTCTTGATGACCTGGCTAGTGCTGTCGGTGGAGTATTGAAGTCCCCCACCATTATTGTGTTGCTGTCTATCTCATTTCTTAAGTCTATTCCTAATTGTTTTATAAATTTGGGAGCTCCAGTGTTAGGTCATATATGTTTATGATTGTGATATTTTCCTGTTGGACAAGGTATTTTATCATTATATAATGTCCCTCTTTGTCTTTTTAAACTTCTGTTGCTTTAAAGTTTGTTTTGTCTGATATAAGAATAGCTACCTCTGCTCACTTTTGGTGTCCATTTGTGTGAAATGTCTTTTTCCACCCCTTTACCTTAAGTTTGTGCAAGTCCTTCTGTATTAGGTGAGTCTCTTGAAGGCAGCAGATAGTTTGTTGGTGAGTTCTTATCCATTGTGCAATTCTGTATCTTTTACATGGAGTATTTAGGCCATTCACATTCAATGTTAGTATTGAGATGTGAGGTGCCATTCCATTCATTGTGCTATTTGTTGCCTGTATACCTTGTTTTTTTGTTTTGTGTTTTTGTTTTTTAAATTGTATTTTTGTTTTATAGGTCCTGTGAGATTTATGCCTTAAAGAGGTTCTCTTCTGATGTGTTTCCAGGATTTGTTTCAAGATTTAGAGTTCCTTTTAGTAGTTCTTATAGTGGTGGCTTGGTCGTGCTGAATTATCTCAGCATTTGTTTGTCTGAAAAAGACTGTATTTTTCCTTCATATATGAAGCTTAGTTTCTCTGGATACAAAATTCTTGGCTAATAATTGATTTGTTTGAGGAGGCTGAAGATAGGGCCCTGATCTCTTCTAGCTTGTAGGCTTTCTGCTGAGAAATCTGCTGTTAACCTGATAGGTTACCTGGCACTTTTTTCTCACAGCTCTTAAGATTCTTTCCTTTGTCTTAACTTTAGATACTCTGATGACAATATGCCTTGGTGATGATCTTTTTGTGATGGATTTACCAGGTGTTCTTTGTGCTTCTTGTATTTGGGTCTCTAGTTCTCTAGCAAGCCTGGGGAACTTTTCCTCGATTATTTCCCCAAATATGTTTTCCAAACTTTTAGATTTCTCTTCTTCCTCAGGAACACCAACTATTCTTAGGTTTGGTCATTTACCATAATCCTAGACTTCTTGGAGGCTTTGTTCATATTTTCTTATTCTTTTTTGTTTGTCTTTGTTGGATTGGGTTAATTCAAAGACCTTGTCTTTGAGCTCTGAATTTCTTTCTTCTACTTGTTCAATTCTATTGCTGAGACTTTCCAAAGCATTTTGCATTTCTGTAAGTGTGTCCATTGTTCCCTAAATTTTTATTGTTTTTTATTTATGCTATCTATTTTATTGAATATTTCTCCCTTCACTTCTTGTATCACTTTTTGGATTTCCTTACATTGGGCTTTGCCTTTTTCTAGTGCCTCCCTGATAACTAACCTTTTGAATTAACTTAATAACTAACCTCTTGAATTCTTTTTCAGGTAAATCAGGGGTTTCTTCTTGGTTTGGATCCATTGCTGGTGAGCTAGTGTGATTTTTGGGGTGTGTTAAAGAGCCTTGTTTTGTCATATTTCCAGAGCTGGTTTTCTGCTTCCTTCTCATTTAGGTTGGCTCTGTCAGAGGGAGGGTCTAGGACTGAAGGCTATTGTTCAGTTTCCTTTGTACCATGGGGTATTCTCTTGATGTAGCACTCTCCCACCTTCCTATGGATGTGGTTTCCTGAGAGCCAAGCTGTGGTGATTGTTATCTCTCTTCTGAATCAAGACACCCAGCAAGTCTACCAGGCTCTAGGCTGGTACTGGGGGTTGTCTGCACAGAGTCCTGTGATGTAAACCATCCTGTGATGTGATGTTCCTAGGAGGATTATGGCTGTCTCTACTGTGTCATGCAAGTTGTCAGAGGAGTCAGGGAAAGCTGGCAGTCACAGGCCTCACCCAGTTCCTACACAATCTGAAGGGCTGGTCTCATTCCCACCATCCCCCACCCCACAGCACCAAGTCTGTTTCCAGGCAGTGGGTGAGCAGGGCTGAGAACTTGTCCCAGGCTACCTGCTCCCAGCTGTGAAAATAAGTTGGCTTTCCTTCTTCCCCTGCCTGTGGAATCTGCACACCGGATTCACACCCTCCCCCAGGTTCTGGCCAGGACACTTTTGGATCAGTTCAAATTGTTACTAAGTCCAGCTGTAGATTTCCTTATTTCTGTGGCCTTTTCTCAGTGCCTCTGGCTGCCCTCCTGAAAGACTCTTGTGTGGCTGGGCAGAGACGACTTGCTAGGGAACACAGCATGCTCACAGGGCTTTTTCTGCTGCTTCCTCTACTCTTGTATTTTGCTTAGCTCTCTAAACTGACTCATCTCCAGGTAAGGCCCGAATCTTCTCCAGTAATCTAGACCTTCAGTTTCCCCAGTGGGGGTGTGTGCTCAGGGTAGGATGATCTCCCTTTCTCACTTCCACAGTTTGGGCACTCACCATATTTGGGATGTCTCCCGGGTCCTACAGGAGCAATCCGCTTCCTTCAGAGGGTCTGTGGGTACTCTCAGATTTCCCGATTTATTCTTGCAGTTGTTCTGGAGCAACAATTCGTGATGCTTGAATTCAAAAAAGAATTCAAGCCTCCACACACTGCTCTGTCCATCCGAGTCAGTGCTGCAATCTCTCTTTTTTTTGTTGTTTTAATTGAGACAGGATCTCTTTCTGTCACTCACCTTGGAGTGGAGTGGAGAAATCATGGCTCACTTTCAGGCTCAAGCAATGCTTCCATCTCAGCCTCCCTAGTATCTAGGACTATAGGCATGCTCCACCAACCCTGGCTATGTTTTATAATTTTTTTTGTAGAGACGGGGTCTCCCTATGTTCCCAGGCTGATGTGAGCCACCACACCTATTCTGGAATCACATTCTTATCACAGAAAATAAGACAGAGGAGGAAGGTGCCTGCAGCCCTTCCTGGGGAGCATTGTGTTCTCCTTCCTGGTGCCGTGTTATTTCCTCTGTACCAACCACAGCGTTCCTATTCTTTTGATGTAAATAAGAAGTTTGAGGACACTTCCTTTCAATCCTAAACTTGTGGTTTATAGCCAGAATATCATCGCCCACTTTGAGGCATTTTGGAAATTTCTGTGGGCAGCTGCAGTTGTTGGAATAATTGGCAGGAGCTACTGGCATTTGGGGACTGAGTGTTACAGTGAGGCAAACATCTCGTTCCAGAATTTTAAATAAACTAGATTTTCCATACATGTCACTTCCTTGTAATCTGAGGGAGGCTTGCATATTGCTTCATCTGGGAACTTATAAAGACTTATGTACTGCTGTGGAAATCACATCACTGCAGGGCATTTTATTCTTGGATTCCACTCTGTCACAATATACCAGTATCAGTTTGCTTTGTAGCTGTGCATCCCTGGGGCAAACAGTGAGGGAAATTCAATTTACCAACCAATGGGGTATTTTCCAGGATAAGTTGTTAGATGATGGGGAAACTTAAGTGGGAGGTGTTCACAGTGTGATGTCTCATGAGTTGGTGAACAACATCGGCTATGCCTGTTGCTATTACTGCACTGAAGTTCTATTTGCAGGTGTATCTCCCTCACTAGGCTCTCAGGTCTTTCCTGGAAGGTTGGAAACATACACAGTAGATCCCAGTGTCCTCAGGATGGAACATAGAATGTGACAGGAAGAAGGAGGGTAGGGAGCACTTGTGGAATTGTAATGATCTCTACATGGTTGAATGACCAAACCCAGTGCCACAGTGATGAGCCATATGGATGTCAGTCTGCAGAGGGTGGGAGGGGAACGCCACAAGCATCTGCCTTAGGAGCCCTGCAGCAGAGTGAGACCAACCTGCAGTACTGATCTCAGTGATGCCCTTTAAGGGTTCCAGATGTAAGCAGCCTATTGGTTAGGGCTCCTCTGTGGGTGTGTGTGTGAAGAGAAAGAGAGAGATTGATTGATTGATTTTGAGGAACTGGCTCATGGAACTGTGTGTGCTGGCACACCCAAACCTTGCAGAGCAGGATGTCAGGCTGGAGACCCTAGGCAGAGGTGATGTGATACCTCAAATCCAAGGGCAGCGTGGAGGCAGAAATTCTTGATCTTGAGGAGGACCCCAGTCTTTTTCTCTGAAGGCCTTCAAGTGATTGGATGAGGGCAACTCCACATTGTGGAGGGCAATTAGGCTTACCCAAAGTCTGCTGATTTAAATGTTAGTTTTCATGTAAAAATACCTTTCACGGAGACATCTACTCTGGTCAAAGTGAACGTTTTTGTGTGTATCGTGGCCTAGCAACGTTGACATATCAAATTTCCCATCACAGCCATCTCACACAAATTCGATTAATGATGAATGTCTACCTTACAAAGGCAGATGACTTCCTACCTAAGATTCTGTGTTAAACTTTTCTTTTTGGCCAGGCCAAGCCACCATTGCAGGCTCAGCACAACTCTGGCCACGAAGCTGAAGCTGATGTGAATGTTTTCCAGGGATGAGGCAGTGACAGGATAGTTAGGGCACACATGTAAAAAAAATCCCAGAGGGCATAGGTGATACCCCTGGACTCCAAGAGTTTACTCTTGATAAGGCACCCCCAGCAGGACATACAGTTTTCAGGCAGGAGCTGGCCAAGGCCTCCAGTGTGGCCTCCCACTGTGTGACCTTTCCCTCTAGGGTTCCTCGTCCAGTCCAAATAATTCATTTGCGTCTTTGGTTTTAGTGGGACTCTCAGAAGGCAGTCAGTTCAGGGTGGTCTTTGACACCTGTTCCTCCTCTTCACAAGCGTGGATGACATCCCTAAGCGTTCTACATGGAATGTTCCGGAGCTGGGTCATCCCTGCTGTCCCATAGTCACAGCTGCCAGGTGTGGTTGTGATCTCAGTATTCAGTGTGGTTCCAGCATTGGCCCTAGGGTATGGTTGTGGGCTCCTCGCAGGCCGGGAGACCCACCACTTGCGCTGTCATTTTGTACCTCCAATTCAATGTCATGCTGTGAGACTAGGGACAGAGTGCTGACACAATACTGGTCTTGCTTTGGCTGTGTCTTCAAGCAATCAATCACTTGGATTCACTTGGGCTCATTTTGTTCTTATTGGTCAAATCTATGGATATATGACAAGCCAAACTAAGAACTGCAGTGGTGATACTTGTGGCCCTTTTAGCCACCGCAGGACTGCTTAGGGATTTCTTGAGCACTTTACACACTATTGTATTGAGATGTGTGTGGTGTTGCCTAACCAGAATATTCACTTATTCTTTATGAAATCACAAGGATCCAGGAGAACAGTTTGCAGCACATACTACTGACTCAGGATTGGCCCAGTCATACTTTGTTCACTTACAAACAGATTTTACAATTCATGGCATGTCTGACAGCATTAATGAACATATTTATTTAAATCAAATAATCTTTGGAAGTCAAATGCATTTTAAAATGCAATTTGGTATTTTACTTACAATTCCAAAGCAGTTATCACTTCCTATAGATGTAGCTGTAAAGACAGATCGAATGGAAAAATAAATTATAAAAGAAAAATATATAACTAGTAAACAAAATTATCTGCAATGTAACGCCTACTTAGTATATTATTTCATTTATTCTCCATGGCAATCATTTAGTTTAAATATTCTGATTTCTACTTTAGAAATGTGGAAATAGTCCCACAGGGTATAAATACCTTGCTCACCATCTTGAGGCCCGAGTGTCAGAGCCACGATGGAAACCCATGCCAATTTCATGCTATAGTCTATAAGGAGACAGGGTAGCTAGGACCCAAGTCATTTTGCTTCAGCAAGCTCCCCTGGTTGGTCCCCCCACTTCTTCTACCTACGCCCTAATTATTTCACCCAACCCTACAGCCT
This sequence comes from Mandrillus leucophaeus, assembly GCF_000951045.1. Lineage (NCBI taxonomy): Eukaryota > Metazoa > Chordata > Mammalia > Primates > Cercopithecidae > Mandrillus > Mandrillus leucophaeus. The sequence goes on along the minus strand of NW_012101540.1, from coordinate 177,329 downwards.
AGGGACTTCTCACATATTTTATGTCAAATGGAATCCCCTACACTTAGTCTCACTTTTTTTTCAACTCTATCTTTTCAGTCATTTTGGATCAGAATATACATTAAAATCTCTGTAAGAAGGAGAAATAATTGCTAATTATAATCCCCTGTCACTCCCTAAACACTGTGGATTCTGAGTAGGGACCTTTGTTGGAAAAATATCATTCTGGGTGTGAGGATACACATGGAGCTCAGAGTTGTAATTGGTATATTATTTACAGTAAGAAGGATATCAGGCTGGATCCAGGAAGCTGCAGAGGTTTCTGAATGAGATGTGGTGACTGTCAGGGTGATGGAGTTTTATGTAGATGGAAAAAGAGGCTTGGTGCTTCTCCTTCCCTGCCTCTTAATAACTTTTAAAGAAAGGTCAGAAGCATTTGCAGAAGTTATTGTGCCATTTTTCCATGGGGACTGAGAAATCATTTCTCTCTATGTTCCCACAAACTGTTCCAAATGGCTTTAGTGTTCTATTTTTCTGTAGCAGAGTAAAATAGGTATGTTATTATACGTTTTTAAAAATGTTTTTGTACCAATGGTTTCATCTGGTAATATCTGTTAGCTCTATGTGCCATACTTTGGGAAACCCCTCCTTCAAGATAAGACCAAAATCTTTTATGTTGAAAAATGAAAAACATATATGTGTTATATATTACCATAGATGTGTACGAAAATATGCAATTACCAATAAAATCAACATATACAACACTAGTTCTGCATTCAACACTTTCAGAAGTATTTACTTTTAGAAAACACGGACTCTGAACTTAAAACTTGAATCCACATATCTGCTTCTTACTAGAGTCATTTATTGTAAATTTTATGAAAACTCTGACTCACCTTTTTAAAGGATTAAATGAGGTCAGAAACAATGAAACATAGCTCAGAAAACTGGCTAACAGATAAACACTCTATAAATGTGAGTTATTATTCCTATTCTTCTTAAATAACTAAATAAATGGAGCTATTGTCCTAACTATTTGCAGCTTTGGTTTAGCCAATCCATTCACAACCACATACCACAGATCAACATCAGGTAGACAGACCAGGCACAGTGGCTGTCACCTGTAATTCCAGCACTTTTTGAGGACGAGGAGTGAGAATAGCTTGAGCTCAAGAGTTCAAGATCAGTCTAGGCAACTTAGCAAGAACACATCTCTGAAAAAACTTATATAAGCAAGTTAATAGAGTGGCAATTTTTAACTTTCTGTGTACAGAGGATAATGTCAGTACAGAAACAGGAGTAGATTGTTTTCAGAGTGACATCATCAGTAGAAGCATCTTTGTAGGGAAGAGAGGTGCCCTACAAAGTTTAAAGGCATGGAAATCTGGAGCTGCCCCTTCTGTCTTTCTTTTAAGTAGTGTCCAAAGTTAAAAAAGATATGCAATCCTCAAACAAACACACATGGGAAATCCTATCTCTAAGTGATTCACTCTTGCAGAGATTTCAGTTCCAGAGAACAGAAAGAGGTTTTATATCCCAATTCATTTCATGAAGCCAGTGTAACCTTGATGCCAAAGTCCAACAAAGAGAATACAGATGGCCCCTGACTCCTGATGCTGCCATTTAAAATTTCTTGACTTTATGATAGTGTGAAAATGAAATACATTCAGTGGAAACAGTTTTTTGAGTAGCCATATAACCACTGTGTTTTTCATTTCCAGGAAAATATTCAATAAATTACATGAGATATTCAATGTTATGATAAAATAAGCTTTGTGTTAGATGATTTTGCACAACTGTAGGGTAATGTAAGTGTAACTGTAATTGTAGGGTAAAGTAACTGTAGGGTAATGCACAACTGTAGGGTAATGTAAATGTAACTGTAACTGTAGGGTAATAGGCACATTTAAGGTAGGCTAAGCTAAGCTATAAGGTTTGCTAAGTTAGTGTACTGAATGCATCTTCAACTTACACAATTTTCAATTTATGATGGATTTATTGGGACATAATCCCACGGTAAGTTAAGGAGCATCTGTACATGACATAAAAATGTAGGCTAATGCCACTTATGAGAACATACATAAAAATCCTAAACAAATTAGTAAGACATAGATTATTAAAAAAGGATAATATGTTGTGACCCAATTTTTTCCCCTAGAAAGGCAAGATTTGTTTAAACATAGCAACTTACCAATGAAATTCACCATGTTAACAGATTAATAAAAGAAAAAGTCATATGATCATCTGTGCAGATGCACTACAAGTGCTTGATGAAATTCAACATCTATTGAAGATAAATACTCTTAGGAAATGAGGAATACAATGGGACTTCCTATTGTGATAAAGTATATCTATATTAAAAAAACACAGCAAACATAGTAAAATGTTAAAAAAAACTTTCCAGTGCCTATTAGGCATAAGAGAAGGATGGCCACAATTACTGGTTCTATTCAGCATTCTATTGGGTAGGTCTGTCCAATGTTGTAAAATAGGAAAAAGGAAAAAGTGTACTGTTTGAGATGTCAGAAACAAGCTGTTGTTATTCAAAGATGATATGATTGTGTAAGTTGAAATTCAGAAAGGATCTGGAGATAAATTTGAAGTAAGTATATTTAGCAAGGTTACTGGATAGAAAATCAATATACAAACATAACTATGGAATGGATTAAAAAAGTTTTTTCTCTGTTCTTACCTCACAACAATTAACATGGAAGAGTTTTGTGACCAAATGTGTGGGGGCTTTTCTATACACACCAAGCAAGCAATGAGTTTTGCAGCACACAGCAGTTGGGTGTCCTCTCATTCAATTCTGACACAAGTTACCTTGACATAGAGTAAGATTGCACAGGTTAAGGGCTCAGTCCCACAAGATTTCCCTCACTACAAGCCCTAGGTTGTTTTACCTGTGTTTCTGACCCACCAGCTATAAACTGAGTTTTCCATGAGTCCTACTCAGGTTGAATTAATTTCCTACAGCATCTCAAAAGACTCAGGGAAACATATATGTTTATGGGTTTATTAAAATAGGATATTAGAAAGGATGCAGATAAAGAGGTGCATAGAGTAAGGAATGGGGAAAGGAGTAAGAAATGGGGAAAGGAGTAAGGAACTTCCATGCCCTCTACAGACATGCTTCCGTCTTTGTGTTCAGCTAGCCGGAAGCTCTCTGAACCCTGTCATTTTGTTGTTTTTTTTGTTTTGTTTTTTTGTTTTTTTTGGAGGTTTTCATTATGTAGCTATGATTGATGAAACCATTGGCCAGCCATTTTTGACCAAGTTAACCTTGAGTCCCTCTCATTTCCCTGAAGGTTACGGGTGGAGTTGAAAGTCCCAACTCTCTAATCCCTCATCCTAGAGCTACTTAGGGGCTACCAGCCATCAGCCAACTAATTAGCATACGATAAAATATCATATTTTAGAGATTCTAAACATTTTAAAAACTGTATGCCAGTAAGCAGTGTCAAAGACCAAATACACATTTCACAATATCACACCTATATTAGACCATTTTCACACTGCTATAAAGAACTAGCTGAGTCTGGGAATTGATGAAGAAAAGTGGTTTAATTGACTCACAGTTTCACAGGCTTAACAGCAAACATGATTGGGAGGCCTCAGGAAACTTACAATCATGGAGGAAGGGAAAGCAAGCACCTCTTCAAATGGAGGCAGGAGAAAGACAGCATGAAGCAGGAAGTGCCACACACTTGTAAACCATTAGAGAGTTGAAACTTTCAGCCCCAACCCTTCAGTACTCACTGACTGTCAGGAGAACAACAAGGAGGAAATCCACTCCCATGATCCAATCACAAACACTGGGAACAATTAAACATGAGATTCGGGTGGTGACACCCAGCCAAACCATACCAACACTTGTAAACCAACTCAATTTTCAAAATTTCAAAATTTTGAAATACAAAATTTAAAGAAATGATACCTTTTTACTCTTGAAAAAATCTCCCTCTGTCATTCGGGCTGGAGTTGCAGTGGCATGAACATGACTACTCGCATCCTCTACCTCCTGGGCTCAAGCGATCCTCTCACCTCAGCATCTGGAGTAGCTTGAACTACAGCTACATAAATACATACATTCGGTCAATCATTTACTTTTGTAGAGAAGGAGGTCTCACTATTTTGCTCAAGCTGCTGTCAGTCTCCTGAGCTCAAGCAATCCTCCTGCCTCAGCATCCCAAAGTCCTCAGATTACAGGTGTAAGCCACTGTACCTGGCCACAATTTTCAGTGGTATAAAATATGTGAAATGAAATTAACAAAAGATGTGCAAGTCTTCTTTGAGTAAAACTGTAAAACTTTATTGAGATATTTTTAAGTCAAATATCCAATATAAAAACAGTTTGCGTTCTTTCAGCTTCTCTTCGTTTAAAACTGTGGTTGCCCGTCACGTATAACAGAAACATAGCAGGAGGGAATATTACTAGCAGAACTGTATTTAGATGACATTAAAGGTATGCAAAGTTTTGGTTTTATGCAAAAGACTAAAACTGTAAGCCTAAGTGTCACCCTATGGCTAACATTCAATAAGACCCCTGTAGGAACTTTGAAGATAGAATTCTATGCATATACAGTATCAACTTTTTTTGAACCCACCCTGCTTTCTGTGCTCTATAAGAAAACCAAAAGACAGTCCAAGGTCAGAACACATTAAATCAAGTGAACCTAATAAAAAGTGGTTCAAAGTAGAAAGCAAACATTGTGTATACATTTACTAAAAATATCACTGATACACAAAACATCTAAGAAAAAAGGAATTTACAAAATTGCATAATTTAGTGTTTTGGCTTGAAATAATAGGTTGGATGTTTGACAAGCTCCTGGAAAACAGTTAATGTCACATCAGGAACTGCGTAAGTACACCGAATGGAAAAGCCCATACTGTATTTGTTTTGTCTCTGTGGCACAAAGGTGCAAAAATGTAGCTTTGAGCTAGTTTACCCTTCTGTGGATTTTAAGGTACGGTAACTATTTGTCCAAGGTTTTCACCTATCATTATGATGTCAAAATGAAGAGTGCCTCTTTTTACACCTGAAAGTATTCCCTTTTGTAAAATAAATTACATGATCACACTCGTTTTAATCTATCACTATCATTTTAGATAGAGGCCTATATCATGAACAATGGGGCAAAAAAAGAAAAAAGAAAAAAGAAATGGAGGGAGAGGGAAATGGAAAAGCAGAATAAGACATCTTTAAAAGGCAAATATTTGTTTCTAGAAGTAAGTGTTTCTGAGTGTTAACTGGAAATTTTCAGAAGTTCCTCCACAGTGTTTGTGATGTTTAGATATTCAGGTATTCCTGAGATATATTTACTAATGTATGTATTCCTAGTTTATCAACCATTTCGTCCGTATTTTGAAAATACTAGAGTTCAAGAATATATTCACTTTCAATTTTACCATTTATTGCGTTCTGTTAGGGTCTTATTCATATTCCGTGTTGAGCTTTTACCATTTTCTTCAGGATTGTGTAAACTATTAGATACTGTATTCATAGTTATTTTTAAAAAGAACAATATTTCAGTTTATTGCTTTTGGATTACGTTTCCTTTTCCTAATGATTCATATCTTTTATTCACTCCCTCTTTCCTTTTCCCTTAAGTTTATTCTGTGGATCTTCTATTACTATTTTTATTTTTTATTATCACTTTCACTTATCATGTAATTTGTTATCTATTTTAATAAGGTATGCATTTAAGGCTATGATTTTCCTAAGAATACAATTAAGGCTTGTTCAATAGACTCCTGGAAATTGCCTGAAAACTATCTTTTAATGTAAATGTCTAATGGAATGGTTCAGCAGTGGAGAGTAAACGCATTTAGGTAATTTCTTCCCTAAACATGGAGTCCTTCCTTTACATTCAGAAGCTCTTCTAATTAACAGTCAGCAATTTGGAAAATATGTGTAAAAGATACTTATATCGACTACTCAGGAATTCGTTTCTTATGGTTTTTGAACTTTAAATGTTATCATCTGATGTCTCAAGGCAGAAACCTGTAATATGTAACCTATGATATGGTTAGAGGTGACTCTACTATATGAGTCTTCAATCTAATTACACGGAGTAGCTCGTGAAGACTGACAGGAGGGCAGGGAGCATGCTTAGCAGAGGCATCCTATACCCACCTTGAGCATTACTGACCTACATGCATTCTCCCTACTACACTGGCCACAGAAGCTAGACTGTCTCTTGCCATTTTATTATTAAGTCATTCATGGCTTCACTGCAGGAAGTCTTTAAAATGCAATTATTCTTTAAGAGCCAGAGAATTTAGAATTTGACAAAATCCAGTAACACTCATGTGGGTCTTCATATAGGAAAACAAACATCAAGCAGAGTGCCTGCTCATTTTCTTAGGAGCAATGAAATCTCAACTCAGATATTATGATTCAACTGAAGCTGATTGTTATGATAAACAAATTATGAAAATCAGATTATTTTTGTATTATATTCAGCAGAATCAAGGAATACAGAAATCAGTATTAAAACAAACTTTAATACATTTACAATAAGAGCAAAAATGGATGTAGGATTTATGGGTTCATCCAGAATCTCAAAAATTATGGTAGGGTAGGTGGGAGAATCTCCTTGAGTGCTCAGCATATTTCATACAAACTGATATGACAAATGCATTATGTATTTGTTAAAAGCAGAAATTAGAAAAGAAGCCGAAAATTGTTAGCTGTTGGTTATACTCAGATGTAAGAAATGCTTTCATATTTGATGATTCAATATGGCTTTGACCCAATTTGTTTCCGTATCTGAGAGTGTTTAAGTCTTGCGGTCAGGCATTTGGGGTCTGAACTACCTTTCAAAGAAAGTCTGCATTTGAACTCTGTTTTTTTGTTGTTGTTTTTGTTTGCTCCTTTTGTTTTTGTTTGTGTTTTTGTTTGTTTGTTTGAGACAGAGTCTTGCTCTGTCGCCCAGGCTGGAGTGCAGTAGTGAGTTCTAGGCTCACCACAACCTCCGCCTCCCCGGTTAAAGTGATTTTCCTGCCTCAGCCCCGCCAAGTAGCTGGGACTACAGGCGTGTGCCACCATGCCCTGCTAATTTTTGTATTTTTAGTGGAGACAAAATTGGTGGGTCTATGACAAACCTTATAGTCCTGATGCCCATCCCCTGTTGAAAATGTTTTAGTTAAAATTCATTAATTAAATTAATTAACTTAAAGTTATGCTTAGGTCCAACTGTCCTATATGTGACTTTCCATAAATAAATCCCATTAAGAAAAAAGTGCTAAATATAATAGCAAAATCACTGTCTTCCAGTGAAAGTATGGGAACCTGAGTTCAAAGAAATTACTGGGTATTGTTGATGGTCATATTCTGGAAACCTCTTAAGAGTGAATTGCTAAAATAATAACTCATGGCCCAAATTCTGTCAATGTTTAGCTTGAAAATGCTACCCACTGAGGAAATAATTTGTCTCATGATAATCTTATCATACTCTGAATTTTCTAATTATAATAGTATTTGAACAACATTTAAAAGTCCCTTAAAATCACACTAACATTGCTATCTGCATGCCAGTGTCCTGAATTATCCAGCTTTTCCAAATATATTGCCAGAAATACCAAAGAAAGGGAACAGTGGCTGTCATTCATTGAGCTCTTTTCTGGAGTTGCTATCCTGCTTTATTGAACTGTGTTTTCTTGTGAGGCAATATTGAAGTACCTTACCATACAGACACATTCGAGTATTAAACATTTTAAGCAAAATCATTCATGTTTTCTAACAACATAGATGGTAGGAACAATGCAAATCTTGGAATGTAATATGAGTTCTATCTCCATGAGTCAACTCTTCTTCATAGGCCTCAATCTCTAAGCCTCAGTTTTCTTATTTATAAAATGGAGCTAACATTCCTATGCAAATGGGCTTTATTCAGGGTGTTATAAGGTAAGATGACTTGACATTCTACTTGCTATAAAGAGATATGTACAACACTGCTGACACCGTGGCTCAGAAACCCAAACAACAACATTCTAACAAGATCAAATTAAACTAGTGAAGTAATGTACATTTGTATATGTCAAATTAAATGGTTTCACCTGATTTAGCAAGGACTATATTTTCAAGCATACAAAATACATCTCAAACAAAAAGAAAAGATTCATTATATTCAGGGACTGCATGGTGCTGCAAAATATCCTCCTCACTTTTCCAGTCAACTGTCAGCAAATGTTTGAGACCCTTTCCTAATGTTTTGTTTCCTCTTGTTACTGGTCATGGCATAATGCTTGAGGCACACATAGGCCTCCTTCCCCCGTAGACATTCTTTCTTTCCTTTCCCAGCATCTTGAATTTCAGCTGTACCCTGATCTCTCTCATGAGCAGGTGTAGGATCCTGATTTTTAGTTTGTGGTTCCTCTTCTCGAGGCTCTGCATGACTGGGCTCCAGGGGCTAGGGGTATATATGTGTGTGTGCAGATAAAAGGTTTTTTTATTAATACATGTCAATAATATAAATACACAGAATACAGAGTTTTTTCTGATCACGAATGTCTAAAGACATTTCTCCAACACTATTCCATAAACCTATTCTTCATAAAGTTATTCTTCCTACAGAGAGGTTACTCTAAGACAGTCACCCTCAAGGGCTTTGGAAGCAGTTTTAATTTATGTTGGGATGAATTGATATAATCTGTTATCAATAAACATGAGGAGAGATTCATGTGCAAAATCTGGGGAACACAGATCATCCATTCAGGTGAAACTAGAACATAATATTCTTGGGCTAGTGTTTCCTTCTGAGATGCTATGATCATTTTTTGTCAGCATGGGATACTTTTATCAGTGCATCTATAATAGTGCAATAACACTACCACAAAAAGAAATTTCTGCTAATAGAAAACATCAAATGTTAAGTCACTCACATGCATAGGCCCAATCAGCTGAAGAGGTTGTAAATATCATCTTGGTTTAGGCCTATGTGTTGATCTTCCTCGCCAACTCATATTTCACTCTGCAAACACAATACTACGATTGGGAAAATGCGCTTGAGAGGACAGCTATATTTGACCACTTTCATGGACAAATGTTAACTTGCAATTTTTTTTTTAAATTTGCAAACACTTTGAAAGTCCCAGGGCAAGTATAAGTGTGTGTGCCTTCTGAATGAAATGTTTGCAAAGCCACTTAAGGTGGTCAAGCTAGCTGAGCAATGTCTTAAGGCTCCTGGCAAAAGACAGGATATTTCCAATGAGGTTTGGTTTCACAGCTGAACTCTACTCTGTGGAGACATTTAGGAAAATACAGTTAGAGAATTAAAACTGCAGTGACCACGGTTTTTGTCACACATCCATTTGCTAGGCCCATTTCCCCTGTACAATCAAGCTTTGTTCGAACACACAGTCCTATTCAGACATCCAGGGTGGAGTTGTGAAGTTGTCACACAGTGCAGGGCACTCGTCACTGGACAGCTCTGTGGGGTGCTCAAGAGATCTTGGGCCTGGTCACCAGCCCACAGGGTTCCCAGCTCCCAGGCCCTTTCCTAACCATCCACCTCCCTGCTTCCTAGGTCCCCACCAAGGATTCTGGAATGTGTCTTCTGCTGAGGGTTTCAGGTGCTTCCAGGACTAAGAAAACTCCAATAGCACCCCCCAGCACTCTCCTCATCTTCACCTGCACCCCCTCCACTCCGTGGCCCACCTTCCTCCTTCATTTTGAGTGCCCCACAAGGCCCATGGTGATGCTATTACACCAGGAAAAGGACGAAGACTCTTCACCCTTCAGGGTCAGGGACCATGCTGCCCAATGCTCCAGAAGCCCACTGGCTCCTCCCCACACTCACTCAGACTTCAACTCCTGGGAGGACTGGTCTGAGGATCTATCAGCTGGGTCTGAATTGGGGAGAAAGGATCCAGAATGCAGGAATGCAACCCTCACACCCTCACAGCTCCGCAGAGTTCACCACATGGGCAAGGGGATCCATTGGAAGATGCCCAGTGAACATGCATTGAGGTGGGCATTCAAGGAGCATGCAAAGTGAGATTGGTGCCTGGTACCTGCCTTGTGGGCTGTGGCACCCAGCCTCACCCAAGCCCATTTGGCACCCTGTAGTCCTGCACTCTTTCACCCCCTTTCAGGTCCCCATTGAGGACTTTGGAATCCAGCCTCTGTGGGAGGTTTTATATGCCTCAGGACTCAACTACCACAAATAATTTCCCCCTTCAAAACTCACTCCATGTTCGCCAGAACCTCCTGTGCTCTATGGCCCTCCTTTCTCCCCTGTCCAGGCCCCCTACAACAGCAACACCATAGCTGCATCACTGCCTGTTAGGAGAAAGACGGGGACCTCAAAGCCCTTCTCCCTAGGAGGCCCTGGACCATGCCCACGGGCTCCTCCTCACATTCACTCACATTTCAACTTCTGGGAGGATTGATCTGAGGATCTACTGACTTAGTCATAGTCAGCGAGACAGAAGAAAGTCACGATGTCTACTTGCACACCTCTGCAGAAGACAGCAAGGCACATGGGCAATAAGGGACTTGGGCAGCAAGGGGCATGTACGTTGAGTCAGGCACATACAGGGCAAGCCAGAGTTTTCCCGCTGTCCCTGCACCCACATCCCCAGGCTGTTTGTAGTAGAAAAAAAGGGACTTAGGAGATTTTTTGTCTCTCTCTCTAGTCCAACCAGAAACTTTGGGAACAGACAGTCCCATGCCACTTTTAGTGGAGGATATGTCTCATAAATATCTGTGACACAAATAAGGAATTTTATGTCTATATATATACGTGCTTTTTCCTCAGTGTGTTGCTCTGTTGCCCAGGCTGGAGGGTGGTGGCATGACCATACCTCACCACAGCCTCTATCTCCTGGGCTCAAGCAATCCTCATGCTGCAGCCCTCTGAGTAGTTGGGAATACAGGTGGGTGCCACCATGCCCAGCTGATTTATTTAATTGTTTTTTTAGATGTAAGATCTCACTGTGTTGCTCAGGCTGGTCTCAAATACATGGACTCAAGTGATCCTCCCACTTCTGCCAATTTTTATAGATGCTCTGATTAATCGCTTCCTTCTCTGGTTCAGGGTTTTCTGTCATGTGCACAATGAGTTTGATTATCTGTAGACTCAATACATTCATACCCTTTTACTTTTTAAGGTTGTGTTATTGCACATTTACATATCTGGACTGGTAACTGTTTTTTTCTGAATTTTTCTGTAGATCATTCAGGCAATAGGGTTCTGAAATATCCGTAGATATTGATCGTAGCTTCTAGGCTTAGTCTACTGTGATATGATGCACAACAGTGGTAACTATGCTCCCCATATACTCTACTCCCAAATATCAGCCAAACAACTTGTTCATAAGACAGTGCTGACATTATTTGCATAATGCTGTAAACAAGAGCACTATCTCGATAGAGGCACTAGTATGTCACACATGTGGAAGGGCTTTAGGTATAGGTATATTTATTCTGATTTTGGAGTCTGGTGTAAAGTGCGTTTTTTAAAGTGGGGGATGGTTTGGTTAGAATTCAGTAGGGATCATAATAATTGAGGATTGGTGGACAACAAGAGGAGGATTTTTAGACAAGGGATTCAAAGAGCTTTGGCATTGAGAAATGTCATTTGACACTTTTTACTGAGGAGTTGATGGATCTTTCAGGCAGTTGCTGGAATGAGCAATAGTTTTTTTTTTTACAACTTTTATTTTCCTTGGCAAGAGATTCCTGTATTACTAAAGTTACATTGATGAAGCCAGTGGAGTATAAACTCTCATTTATTTAGACAGTAAGCTGTGTGCATGATTCATCTTCTTATTACATTTATATTATTCCGTTTTATATGGGAAATAGTATATAGAAGAGAAGGATAAGAAGGGGGCCCTGATCAGAACGTAGCTTGTTGTAAACAAATTAGGATATATTGTTGAATTGACTCCTATATATTCCATCTAGCTGGGCTCCTTTTAAGGAAATACCTTGAGAAGGAAACGTGTAGTTCCTCAGTCCCTCCCTCCCTCTCTATAAAAAGCAGCGTGAGTAAGAATTGTGGTTCTTCAAAGTTTTTTTAAGGAGTGAGAGTAGTCATAATCCTGATCTGTTATTAATTTGTCTTTTACCTTTTTCGTTCTTTTTTTGATAAGGACACTATTAAATTTTACTTTCTTTGGTCCCTTATTAAGTCCAGTTTTTAGTACAGTGCAGTCATAGGTTCTCAAAGAATGGATTTAGACTTTCTGTGAGCAACTCATTAGCAAATGGTCAATGTCATGTCATCAGATGGCTGGACAGTTCTGCTTCACAAGGACCTGGAGTTTAATGATTACTGAATGGCTCCACTCCAGCTTCAAAGGCCAGGCTTTAACCTTATGCCAAATGTGCGCTTCCTCCTGCCATTCCTGTGGGAGACAACCCAGGAGCAAGTGGATGGGTTAAAGGATCATAATGGACTGGGATGGGAGCAAGTTTTGAGGTAGCCCTTGCGAAACACAGGAAGTAGCAGAAAATATGAAAGACGCTGTAGAGACAAGAAGAGTTGTCTGATACATGACCCTAGCAACTCTATAGCTGCTAAGGGAAGAGTCAGAGCTGGGACCAGAACAGCTGGTCTACCTGTGGGAGGTCTCGATTTCCCATGTGACTAGAGCTTCCCATACTTCAAGCACAGGAATCTCTGAACAAATCTGGATTTCAACAGGATGGTAAGTAGACAGTCTACAGATTCTGAGGAGTTGGCAACTTTCAGAGTACTGTAGTAAACAGTGTCATCTAAACTCAGAATGCTTGGCGATTGAGATCAAATTATTTACTACCTATCGTGTTAAGGGCAAGTCTCCTACTTGCCTCATAAAAGGGGAGCAGAGTAGGGAAATGGAGGTCCCTGTGAATAAATGCATTTAGCTATGCTGTAGCCCAAGTGAAGCCTCCACATGAGGCTGAGAGGACAAGAGGTCACATGTACTTATTGTCCCTTTTTCCTGTGAGTTCTTGTCTGTCCAAGTGACACTTCACATGTACAAAACAGACACGGTTATCTGCAGATGGAACACACATTTCATCAGTAATTACATATTTTGTGGTAGCCTTTGTGGCCCACATAAAAGACGACCTTTTTGTCTGAAAAGACTGAATTCCCAAGGAATGGGCAAAATTGGATTCTCGTGTGTATTTGCATACACTTTTTTTTTTTTCGAGACAGAGTCTGGCTCTGTCACCCAGGCTGGAGTGCAACAGTGGAATCTCAGCTCACTGCAACCTCCACCTCCCAGGTTCAAGCGATTCTCCTGCCTCAGCCTCTTGAGTAGCTGGGACTACAGGCACACGCTACCATGCCCAGTTAATTTTTATATTCTTAGTAGAGATAGGGTTTCACCATTTTGGCCAGGATGGTTTTGATCTCTTGACCTCATGATCCACCCGCCTTGGCCTCCCAAAGTGCTGGGATTACAGGCATGAGCCACTGCACCCAGCCTGCATATACTTCTATAACAGCATTTATTAGCCATTGAGGATGTTCTGTGAAAAGGCTTAAATATTTTCCATGCTGGTTTGTCATCCATAGTGGTTCATAAGACTCATGTTGCCAGCCACAAACAGCATTTTAAAGAAATGAGATAAAATAAAATAGTAAATAGCATTTATTGCATATAGAGTATTTAAATAGACTGCACACCAACATGCACATGCACGTATTTATTTGCCTAGTAGAATATACACAAATGGTGTATTTCTCATGCATTGTAACTGTGTATTTCTCATGCCTGTATTTCTCATGCATTGCAATAAAAATTTTGAAGTTCACTACTTTAGCCATTATCAGACAAAATTTCAGCCAGTTGTTTAGGCTTCTGTGAAGATGATGGATTAAGACTTGCTCAGAATAAGTTCACTGTTGTCTGTAGCTTTCTACATAATGCTTGAAATAGTTCTCAGTGATGTTTAAATTGGTCAGTTTTACTGTGGGCATTTGACCCTCAGCAAACTAATTTGTGAACTCATGAATTGGTGAGAAGGAAGGCTGATGAGTTGTGGGACTTTACTTCCTACCATATCTTTCTGCAGCTGCAGGGTGTGTTCATGTGTGTGCTTCTGCACTCGTCTGATAGTGTTTTGATGTGTTTCTTTCATTTCCCACCTGTTATTGTTGACTGTGTCTTATGGTTCCTATTATGTAATTCATTAGCATCCAGTGACAGTGACATTTGTGGTATTCAGTGTTGATCCATTTTACATGTATTTCAAAATATTTTCAAGCCTGAATATTTATTCTTACCAACTTTCCTTTAAGTACTTGGAGGAGTCCAATGCAATTCAATATTAGTATTTGATGTTAGATCTTACTGGGCTATAATCCTGCTAAATTTCCAATCATACTAAGTGTTGTTACACCCAAGCTTTTATGTCACCATAATGCTTTGATATATAACACATTGACCAAGACATAGTTGTAAGATTCTGAGATATTCGCTTTTTAAATTTCCTACTTTTAAGTTCAGGCATACACGTGCAGAAGGAGGTGCAGGTTTGTTACATGGGTAAATGTGTGCCATGGTGGTTTGCCGCACAGATCATCCCATTACCCAGGTATTAAGACCAGCATCCACTAGCTGTTCTTCCTGATCCTTTCCATCTGCTCACTCCCTGCTCTTTGCTAGGACCCAATCAATGCATGTTGTTCCCCCAGATATGTCCATGTGTTTTCATCATTTGGCTCTCACTTTTAAGTGAGAACATGCAGTATTTGGTTTTCTGTTCCTGCTTTAGTTTGCTAAGGATAATGGCCTTTACCTCCAACCATATCCCTGCAGAGAACATGACCTGATTCATTTTTATGGTTGCATAGTATTTTATGGTGTATATGTGCCACATTTTCTTTATCCAGTCCACCACTGATGGGATTGATACATCAAGTATCACAGTAACACGTGGTACTTGCTGTGAGGGCTATCATATTGTGATGGGGCAGACAGACCCTTAAACAGAAGAGCAGCTGAAATACAAAGGAGAAATACAGGGAAGGGACCCAGGAGAATAAATAAACAGTAAATGCAGTGACCACGAAGCAGGAAGAAAACGATACAATTTTTTTCTTGAAAAGATAATCTTTCTCCTTTGCTTTTGCACCTCTTCTGATAATCAGTTTTTCATGTCTGTGAGTCTATTGCTGGACTCTATTCTAATCTGTTAGGATTTTCCCCAAAACCACACTGTCTTGATTACTATAGAATTAACATAACTGATGTATGGGGCTTGATGATTAAAATCATCATAATAAAATAATAAGTAAATAAATAAAATTAATGTGAATCTTGACATTATGTAGTGTGAGTTTCCCAAAGTTATGCTTCAGAATTGTTTTGTCCTGGTTCACTTTCCTTTCTAGATAATTTACTTCAATGTAGTAGGTTGTTTACATTGATGCAGTTCTGCCTTCAATGGCAGCAGATAAATGTATTAGTAGCTACTGAATGACATGGGGGAAGAAGGTGAGTTCCACCTTAGCTTGAGGAATGATCCAATATAGAGGGAGCAGTTGATACTTCAGGAGAGAGAAGTAGATCATTGCAGGAGCAGAGTCCCTGAGAAGGTGGGAGGCATGGGATCCTGAGCTGAGGTGAGGGGGCTGGCTTCAGTTAGGAGCATTTTATGCAGAAAGATGGGAGATAATTCAAGGGAATTACTGAAAATCAGGGTGGCCTTGGGGATCTCTGACACAGTGGCAGCAGCAGTGTGAATCACCAGCAAGACCATGACTCACTATAAAATGTGAAAGCCTTCTTCCAATAAAGAGTGAAGGGGTAGAGATGATGAAGCTGTAACACCTTGGAGACTATGGATTTCCCCATAATGTGAAGCAGCTGCTGACCTGTTATCTGTTATGAGAAACACATGTACTCCTAGTATTTAACAATAATCCCTCCAACTGCAAGACAGCTGGCTCACTGGATCCCTTGTCCGCAGTTCTGTGCTGGATAATTTAAGAGGGAAAAGTGCAGCCAGATGTTGACTTTGGCTTTCGTTTTCTTCTAAAGGCAGGTAAGGAAAGGACCTATACATTACCAGAGGTGAGCTTTGAGTAGGACAAAAATGTTAAAAGTTTGAATTTCTCTTTCCTCCAAGTGGGAGGAAAAAAATCAGTATCCTGGACTTCTGCAAAGCCTTAGATCAACCTTAAGCCTTAGATAAATGATAAAAAGCAGGGGTGGGAGGAGGGAAGGCCACATGCAATGGCTCACACCTGTAATCCCAGCATTTTGGGAGGCTGAAGCATGAGAATTACTTGAGGACAGGAGTTCAAGACCAGCCTGGGCGACATAGTGAGCCCCCTCCCCCCACCCCACCCATGCTCAACAAAATTTTTAAATTAGCTGGGCCTGGTGGCACTGCCTGTAGTCCCATCTACTCAGGAATGTGAGGCGGGAGGATCGCTGGAGCCCAGGAGTCCGAGTTTGCAGTGAGTTATGATCCCACCAGTGCACCCCAGCCTAGGCAACAGAGGGAAACCCTGTTTCAAAAAGGAGGTTGGGGGAATATGAAGACACATTCCAGTCTTGTCTTCACCTGGGCTACCGCTGCTTCAGCCCCCTCCCAAACATTTGAGCCAGGATCCCTCTTGGCCATGGTACTTGTGACTCTGTGAATGCTGAATTTATTGCTAGCAGTTTGAAGGAAATTTCCATGAGAAGAAAAAAGGGGGAAGTTCTAAACTGGCCTTGCTTCTTGTGGCTATTACATCTGGATGTGTGATGATATTGACAGAAGAGGTCCAGCAGTTTGACTACTCAGTGAAGCAGCCACAAACCAGGGAGTGATGTTTTCCATGCTTCTCACTGGATAAATGATAGAGAAAAAAAGGGATGGAGTTTCTGTAAACCCATTTTTTGAATTTTGACAAATTCAAGATTTCATCTTGACTGTTTCTTAACCATGATGAATCTTTTCATCTAAATTATATTAAAATACTTTTTTTCTGAAAATCCTTTTGTCCCTCTTGCAGAGAACTCTTCCAGAAAGAGAGGTCTGGAGAAAGGAAGAGGATGATTAAAGAAGTAAAATGTTTGCATCACAAAATGGTACATGGTGATTTTTAACAATTGGAGAAAACATGAAACCTGGCAATGAGGAGAGGCAAGGGAGGGAGGGAAGACATTGGTTGTCTCTGTTTTTCAAAATTGTTGCTAAAATCTCTCCACTTTTCCTCAATACTTTCCATGCAGGCTTTCCAAGCCACTGTGAGCCAACGTTGAAATCACACTGACACTCGAACCCACAATCACCTACAGGTATTTAGGGATTTCAGTTACCAGTCCAGAGATTTAAATGTGCAATAACACAACATAAAAAAGTAAAGAAGCATGAATGTATTGAGTCTACAGAAATAGTTAAATTCATTGTATGCATGGAAGAAAACCCAGAACCAGAGAAGGAAGTGATTAATCAACACATGTATAAAAATTGACCCAGGTGGAAAGATTACTTGAGCCCATGTATTTGAGACCGCCTGAGCAATACAGTGAGTCCCCGCAACTTAAAAAAAAAAAAAACATAAAAAAAAACACTAAATAAATTAGCTGGGCATGGTGGCATCCACCTGTATTCCCAACTACTCAGGAGGCTGCAGCATGAGGATTGCTCGAGCCCAGGAGATGGAAGCTGCAATGAGGTATGGTTATGCCACCACTCTTCAGCCTGGGCAAGAAAGCAATACCCTGAAAAAAAGTATGTGTAAATATGGACATAAAATTCCTTATTTCTGTCACAGATCTTTCTGAGACGCATCCTCCACTAAGGGTGACATAGGACTGTCTGTTCCCAAAGTTTCTGGATGTATGAGAATAGTTGGGCAAGAGGGAGAAAAAAAAAAAAAAACCTGGCTGGGTGTGGTGGCTCATGCGTGTAATCCCAGCACTTTGGAGGGCCAAGGCAGGCAGATCACCTGTCAGGAGTTCAAGACCAGCCTGGCCAACATGGTGAAACCCTGTCTCTACTAAAATACAAAAAATTAGCCGGGCATGGTGACACGCACCTGTATTCCCAGCTACTCTGGATGCTGAGGCAGGATAATTGCTTGAGCCCAGGAAGTGGAGGTTGCAGTGAGCCAAGATCATGCCACTGCACTCCAGCTGGGCAACAGAGCAAGACTCTGTCTAAAAACGAAAACAAACAAAATCTCAACTCCCTTTCTTTCTACTACAGACAGCCTGGCGGTATGGGTCTGGAGACAGCTGGAAAGCCCTGGCCGGCCCTGCATGTGCCTGACTCAATGTGCATGCTCCTTGCTGCCCAAATCCCTTGTTGCCCATGCACTGTGCTGTCTGCCCTCTGTCCCTGCAGAACTGAGCAAGGAGACGTCGTGACTTCCTTCTGTCATACCAACTACAAATAAGTTGGTAGATGCTCGCATCAATCCTACCAGAAGTTGAAGTGTGAGTGAGTGTGAGGAGGAGCCCGTGGGCATGGTCCATGGCCTCCTAGGGAGAAGGGCCTTGAGGTCCTTATCCTTCTCCTAACAGGCAGTGATGCGGCCATGGGCTTGCTGTCATGGACAGTCCAGACACGGGAGTAAGGAGGGCCATAGAGGGGAGGAATGTCAAGTGAACATGGAGTATTTTTGTTGTTGTTTGCTTTTGTTTTTGAGACAGGGTCTCACTGTGCCACCTAAGCTAGAGTGTAGGGGCATGATCATGGTTCACTGCAGCCTCAACCTCCTGGGCTCAGGTGATCCTCCCACCTCAGCCTCCCACATAGCTAGAACTGCTGGCAGGCACAACCATGCTCAGCTAATTTTTGTATTTTTAGTGGATAAGGGGTTTCACCGTGTTGCCCAGGCTGGTCTCAAACTGCTGGTAGAGTGAGTTTTGAGCAGGGAAACTATGTGTGTTATTTGAGTACCAGGGCATATGAAACTGCCCACAGAGGACAGATTCAGAAATGCTCATTTGGGACCTGGGAGAGAGCAGAGGACCGCAGCGGGGGATAGGGTATCATGAGGCGGGTCACCAGAGCCCACAAGGCAGGCACCAATCTCACTGCACATGCTTCTTGGGGGCCGGTCCCAGGGCACATGTTCATTATGTGTCTTCCGGTAGGCTCCTTCACCCACGTGGTGAACGCGGGGAAGCTGTGAGGGTGTGAAGGTCACCGTTCCAGTGGTCTGGACTCTTTCTCCCCTACTGAGACTCAGCTGGTAGGTCTGCAGGCCAGTCCTCCCAGGAGTTGAAGTGTGAATGAGTGTGAGGAAGAGTCAGTAAGCTTTGGAAGGGTTGGGTGATGTGGTCCCTGGCTTACAGGGAGAAAGGTTTCAAGGTCGTGGTTCTCCTCTTGCTGGGGAGGAGGGCCCTATTGTGGGGAGTGTCAGAATGAGGGAGGAAGGAAGGCTGCAGACCGGAGATGTGGGGTCAGGTGAACATGGGGTGAGTGCTGGGGGTGCTGTTGTGGGTATCTGAGTGCCAGAAGGGCCTGGAACCCCTGATAGAGGACAGATTCCACACTCCTCGGTGGGGACCCAGGAAAGGGTGGCGTGAGCACTAAGGAAGGGGCCTGGAAACTCGGACAGCTGCAGGCTCATGACCATGACTCCAAGGTCTGCAGAGCTTCTGGTGGAGGTGTCCAGTGAGGAGCGCCCAGCACTGTATGACATCTTCTCACCTCCACCCTGGAGTTTCTAATGGGCAGGGCTGTGCATTCCAACAAAACTTGATTTTGGGGGAAGTGTAAAATGGGCCTAGAAAATGGGTGTGTGATGAAAGCAGTGGTCACTCCAATTTTAATTCTCTAGGTGTGTAAACTTAAATGTCTCCACAATGGGGAGTCCAGTTGTGAAACCAAACCTCATTGGAAATACATGTGTCTCTTGCCAGAAGCCTTAAGACATTGCTCAACTAGCTTGACCAACTTAAGTGACTGTGCAAGCATTCTATTCAGAAGGCTCACACACTTATAACTGCCCTAAAATACACTTTCAAAGTATTTCCATTCTTTAAAAAAAAATAACAAGTTAACATTTGTCCATGGATGTGGACAAATATAGCTATCCTCTCGAGTGCATTTTCCCAATCACAGTACTCTGTTTGCAGAATGAAATATGAGTTGGTGAGGAAGAGCAACATACAGGCCTACACCAAAGTGATATTTACAACCTCTTCACATGATTGGGCCTCTCCTTGAGTGACATAACATTCAATGTTTTCTACTAGGAGCAATTTCTTTTTGTGGTAGTGTTGTTGAACTAGTATAGATACACTGATAAAAATCTCCCATGTTGATAAAAAGTGATTGTGGCATCTCATGAAGGAAAGAGTAACCCAAGAGGACTACACACTGTTTTCGCCTGGATGTGTGAACTTGTGTTCCTCGATTTGACTGGTGATTTCCTCCTCATGCTTATTCATAGCACGTTACACCCATTCAACCCCACATGAATTAAAATGGCTTCCAACGCCATTGAGGGTAACGGTCTCAGAGTAACCTCTCTATGGGAAGAGTAACTTTATGAAGAATAAGTATGTGGAATAGTGTTGGGATAGTGTTGGAGCATGTCTTTAAACATGCATATGATTAGAAGTATCTATGTAATCTGTATATTCATATTATTCACAGGCATTGATAAGAAATTTTTTTATCTGCACACACATGCACGCACACATAAACACACACGCACACACACCCCTTGTCCCAGGAGCCCAGTGTGCCACAGCCTCAACAAGAAGAACCACCAGCTGAAAGTCGGGATCCTATAACTGGTCAGAATAGAGAAGAAGATCAGGGTGCATTTGAGATTCAAGGTGCTAGGAAGGGAAAACAAGGAGTCTATGGGGAGAAGGAGGCCTATATGGGCATCACGCCTTATGTCATGACCAGTAACAGGAGGAAAGAAAACATGTGGAAAGGATCTCAAACATTTGCTGAGAGTTGGCTGGAAAGGTGACAGCATAGTTTGCAGCTTCCTGCAGTCCCTGGATATGATGATTCTTCTCTTTTTCTCTGAGATGCATTTTATATGCTTGAAAATACAGTCCTTCCTAAATCAGATGAAACTGTTTAATTGGTTGTATAAAAATGTACATTATTTCACTCGTTTAATTTGATCTTCTTAGGCTGTTGCAGTGTGATCTTCTCAGCCATGGTGTCCACAGTGTTGTAAGCACCCTTTAACAGTATGTGGAGTGCCAAGTCACCCTACCTTGTAACACCCTGAATAAAGCCCACTTGCAAAGGGATGTCAGCTTCATTTTATAAATAAGAAAAATGAGGCCAGGAGACACAGTCGCTCACGCCTGTAATCCCAGCACTTTGAGATGCCTACGCGGGATAACCTGAGGTCAGGAGTCCGAGATCACCCTGGTCTCTACCGAGCCAGGGTTTCACCATGTTGGTCAGTCTGGTCTCGAACTCCTGACCTTGTGATCCGCCTGCCTCGGCCTACCAAAGTACTGGGATTACAGGCATGAGCCACCATGCCCGGCCAACTGTTTTTCTAGTTTCTTAATGTGGAAGCTTAGGTAATTGACTTGAGACATTTCTTTCTTTCTAATATAAGTATTGAATGCTATAAATTTCCCTCTGTGCACTGTTTTACTGTGTCATCTTGCATTGTTTTGGTAGATTGTGTTTTCATTTTCAAATTTTCTCTACAATTTCTTCTTTCATCCCTGCATTACTTAAAAGTGTTGTTTAATTTCCAATATTTCAGGGATTTCAGATATCTTTCTACAACTAATTCCTATTTCAGTTCTTTTGTGGTCACAAAACATGTTGTGTAAGACTTCATTCCTTTAGAATTTGTTGAGATTTGTTTTTTGGCCCACAGTGAGGTCTATCTTGGTGAAAATTCCATGTGTACTTGTGAAGAATGTATATTCTGTTGTTGTTCCATAAATAACAATTAGGCCAAGTTGGTTGATACCATTGTTCAAGCCTTCTGCATATTATATATATGCTGATTTTCTTGTACACTGTTTCTACCAATTGCTGAGAGGAATGTTGAAATCTCCTACCTTAAGTGCAGATGTGTTTATATCTTCTTTCTCATGTATGGGTGTTCCCCTCAGGTATTTTGAATATAATATAATATATAATTAAATACACCTAATGTGTTACTAATATACCTAATGTATTTAATTATTTTTTTCAGATGCAGGGTGTTACTGTGTTGTTGCTCAGGCTGCTTTCAAACACATGGGCTCAACTGATTTTCCCATTTCGGCCAATTTTTATACATGCTTTGATTAATTACTTTCTTATCTGGTTCTGGGTTTTCAACCATGTGTACAATGAATTTAACTACTTCTGGAGACTCAATCAATTCACACCTCTGTCCTTTTTTTTTTAATGTTGTGTTATTACACATTTAAATCTCTTGACTGGTAACTAATTTCCGTGAATACCTATAAAGTGATCGTGGGCTCAGCATTCAGTGTGATTTCAGCGTTGACTCACAGCAGCTTGGAAAGCCTGCATGGGAAGTATTGCTTGAGGAAAAGTGGAGAGTTTCCAGGAACAGTTTTGAAAAACAGAGACAACCGATGTCATCCTTCCCTCCCTTGCCTCTCCTCATGTGCCAGGTTTTCTGTTTCCTCCAACTGATAGAAAATCAGCATGAAGTATTCTGTGATGAAAAGTTTTTATCCCTTTAACCATCCCGTTTCTTCCTCCAAATCTTTTTTTTTTTTTTTTGGGAAGGGTGGTATGCAGAAGAAACAAAAGCATTTTCAGAAAAAACACATTATAATATAAATTTAGTGAAAAGATTAATCATGTTTAGTAAATGGTCAGGAAGAAATCCTGAATTTGTAAAAATTGTAAAAATCAGTTTACATAACCTCCATCCCTTTTGTCTCTATCACTTATCCGGTGAGAAGTGTAGAAAAGATGAATTCCTTATTTGTGGCTGCTGCATTGAGTAGTCAAACTGCTGGCCACCTTCCATCAATATCACACATCCAGATGTAATAGCCACAAAATGCAAGGCCTGTTTAAAACTTTCCCTGATTTCATCCATCACATTGAAATTTCCATCAAACTCCCAGCAGTAAATTCAGCATTCAAAGAGTTACAAGTACTGTGGCTAAGAGAGATCCTGGCTCAAATGTTGGGAGGGGGCTGCAGCAGTGGGTGCCTAGCTGAAGACAAGGCTGGAATGTGTCTTCGCATCCCCTACACCCTTTTTCAGACAGGGTTTCTCTCTGTTGCCCAAGTTGGAGTACACGGGAGGACTCACAGCTCACCACAACATGAAACTCCTGAGCTAAAGTGATCCTCCTGCCTTACCTTCCTGAATAGATGAGACTATAGGCACGTGTCACCATTCCCAGCTAATTTTTTAAATTGTGTAGAGCAAGGGTCTCACTATGTGTCCAGGCTGGTCTTGAACTCCTGGCCTCAAGTGATTCTCCTGCTTCAGCCTCCAATAATGCTGGAATTACTGGTGTGAGCCAATGCATGCAGCCACTTTTAGCCCCCTTTTTAAATCTAAGGCTTAAGGTTCGTCTGAGGCTTTGCTCCAGCCCAGGATGCCGATAATTTTCCTCCCACTTGGATGAAAGAGCAATTCAAATGTTCAGGATTTTTGGCCTATGCAGAGCTCTTTGGCAAGGATTGAGTCCTTTGTCTACCTGCCTGCAGGAGAAAACAAAAATTAACGTTAACATGAGGCTGCACCTTTCCCCCATATATTATCTGGAGCAGAACAATGGTTAAGGGATCCAGGGATCCAGCTCTCTTGCAGTTGGACGGATTATTGTTAAATGCTGTGAGGACATGTGTTTTTCATAATAGACAACAGCTTCAGCTGCTGCTTCATATTATGGGGAAATCCATGGTCTCCCAGGCATGACAACTTCATCATGTCTACCCCTTCACTCTTCCTTTATTCAAACAAGTCTTTCACCATATTGTATGCAGTTCCTAATGTGACATTAACTGATTTCTCTAAAGATACTTTTCAGGCTATTTCCAGGAGCCTATTAAGTATCCAGACCATAGTTTGAAGCCAAAACATTAAAAGCAAGTTTATAAAAAAAAAAGTACACATTATTTGTAAATTCCTTTTAGTTTCTTAGGTATTTTATGTGGTGGTGATATTTTGAGTAAAACTATGAACAACATGTTCGGACCCTGGACTGTCTTTTGGTTTCCTTGCAGGACTAGAAAGCAGGGTGCGTTTTAAAAATATTTTTAATGCATATGCTTGGACGTTTATTGTCGAAGTCTCTACAGAGGTCTACCTCAATGTAAGCAAAAGGGTGACTCTTTGACTTCTGGTTTTTGTCCACTGTATAAAACTAAAACTTTGGTGTCCTTCCCATATCTTTAATTTCATCTGAATATAGTTCTGCTAGTAATGTTCCCAACTTTTATGTTTCTATTATAGGAGAAAGGCAACCACAGATTTAAACGAAGACAAGCTGAAATGACACTAACTGGTTTTATATTAGAGATATTTGAATTAAGAATATTTCAATAAAGTTTTGCAACTTTCACCAAAATGTCTTGCACATCTTTTGTTCATTTTATTCCCAGGTATTTGATACTATTGAAAATTGTGGCTTGATGTGATAGCTCAAGCCTCTAATCCCAGCACTTTGGGATGCTGAGGCAGGAGGATTGCTTGAGCACAGGAGATGAGACCAGCCTGGCCAACAGAAAGAGACTCCCTTTTTTAAAAAAATAAAAGAACAAATGCATGAATGTACGCATATATGTATGTAGCTGTAGTCCCAGCTACTCTGGAGGTTAAGGTGGGACCTCTTGGGCTCAAGGCCCAAGAAGTCCAGGATGAGGTTAAATTATTTTGGAATGGAGACTCAATTTAAAAAAAAAAAAAAGTTAAGTATCATTTTTGAAATTTTGTATTGTGATTGAGCTGATATGCACAGGTGTGATATTGTGAAATACATATTTGGTTCTAGACCCTGCTTCCAGGCATACAACTCCTACAATTTTCAGAATCTCCACAAAGTGGTGTCTTTTTGTATGCTAGTGAGTTGACTGATGACTGGCAGCACCTAGGTAGCCCTAGGTTGGGGAAAAAGAGGGTTGGAACTTTCAGCCTTACCCGCGACCTTCAGTGAAGGGAGAAAGGCTGAAGGTTAAGTTGATCACC
Source organism: Mandrillus leucophaeus (assembly GCF_000951045.1). Taxonomy (NCBI): domain Eukaryota; kingdom Metazoa; phylum Chordata; class Mammalia; order Primates; family Cercopithecidae; genus Mandrillus; species Mandrillus leucophaeus. The sequence goes on along the minus strand of NW_012101540.1, from coordinate 152,286 downwards.
AGTGGCGGGCCAGCAGTTTAATCAATCACACCTACATAATGAAAACTGAAAAGGACATGGTTCAGAGAGCTTCCATCTAGCTGAACACATGGAGGGCAGCACGCCCATAGAGGGCATGGAAGCTCCCTGCCCCTTCCCCATACCTCACCTTATGTATCTCCTCATCTGCTTCCATTGTTACGATATCCAATTTGCCACAAAATATGTAAGAAGTCCCTAGGCTGTAGAACTGGATGGAAGAATTAGGGCCTAGGTAGAAGAAAGGGGAAAGCAACCAGGGCAACTTGCTGAAGCAAGATGACTTGGGTCCTACCTACACTGTCTCTTTAGAGGCTATGGCATGAAATAGCCATGGGTTTCCATCCTGCCTCTCACACACTGGCCTTGAGATGGTGGGCAAGATACTTATATCCTAGGGGACTGTTTCCCCATTTCTAAAGTAGAAATTAGAATATTTACACTAAATACTTGCTGTGAAGAATAAATGAAATAGGAAGCAGGCATTACTTTGCAGATAAATTTACTAGTTATCTTTCCTTAATTTCTTTAAAATTTCACATATTTTCATTCCATTTTTCTTTACAACTACATCTCTAGTATGTGATAACTGCTTTGGAATTTCAAGTAGGAATATCAAGCTACCTTTTTAAATGTATTTGACTTCAGAAACTGATTTGATGAAAATATGTAAATTAAATAGCAGTGTAGCTGGTATCAGACATGGCATTGCTTCTGAAGTTGATTTGTAAATAACCAAGGTGTGACAAGGCCAACTTATGTCAGTAATATGTGCTAAAAACTGTTTGGTGTGTGTGATGCCATGAAGAATAAGTCTATTCTGGTCAGTCAGCACCACACAACTCAATATCATAGTGTGTCAAGAGCTCAGGCAGTCCCTAAGCAGCCCTGTGGTGACTACTGTGACCACAAGGATGGCCAGTTAAGTTGCTGTTTTAGCTTGTGAAATATTCATAAATTTGGTGGGTAAGAACACTGAGCCCAAATGGATCCAAATGGTTGATTACTTGCATATGCACGAAAGGCAATATCAGCATTGGGTCAGCACTGCGTCCCTAGAACCACAGGATGACACTGAATCAGAGATACTCAGTGATAGCACAGATGGTGGGACTCTGTCTGTGAGGAGCCCACAATCATACCCTAAGGCCAATTTTGAAATCACACTGAATCCTGAACCCAAGATCACACCTGATCAAGCTGTGACTATGGGACAGCAGGGGTCACCCAGCTCCTGAACATCCCACACAGAACACCTAGGGATGTCATTCATGCTCGTGAAGAGAAGGAACTCATGTCAATGAGTACCATGAAATGACTGCCTTCTGAGAGTTCTCCTAAACCAAAGATGCAAATCAGTTGTTTGGACTAGATGAGGAACCTTAGAGGGAAAGGTCCCTCAGTGGGAGGCCACATTGAGGGCCTTGGCCAGCTCCTGCCTGACAACTGTATGTCCTATTGGAGGTGCCCTAACAAGGGTAAACTCTTGGTGTCCAGGGATATCATCTGTGTCCTCTGGGATTGTTCTAACATATATGTCCTGACTATCCCATCACTGCCACATCCCTGGAAGGCATTGACATCAGCTTCAGCTTCCTGGCCAGAGTTGTGCCGAGCCTGAAATTGTGGCTTGGGCTGGACAAAATGGTTAATACAGAATCTTAGGAAGGAAGTCACCTGCCTTTGTCAGATAGATTTTCATCATTAACAGGATTTGTATAAGGTGGCTATGATAGGAAATCTGATGTGTCAACTTTGCTAGGCCACCATGCATGAGAACTATTCACTTTGACCAGGGTAGATGTCTCTGTGAAGGGTTTTCTTTACGTGAAAACCAGCATTTAAATCAGCAGATTTTGGGTAAACCTAATTGCCTTCCCCAATGTGGGTGGGCCTCATCCAGTCCCTTGAAGGCCTTCAGAGAAGAAGATGGGTCCTCCTCAAGATGACAAAATTCTGCCTCCACACTGCCCTTGGATTTGAGCTCTCATATCACTTCTGCCCTGGGTCTCCAGCCTGACATCCTGCTCTCCGTGATTTGGACTTGCCCGTCACACTTCCGTGAGCTAGATCTTCAAACTCAATCTCTCTCTCTCTCTCTTTCCACCCACTCACAGACACATGTGCACACGTGCATACACACACAAACACACACACACACAGACACACAGAGGAACCCTAACCAATAGGCTGCTTACATCTAGGACCCCTAAAGGGCATAACGGAGACCAGTACTGCAGGTTGGTCTCACTTTGCTGCAGGGTTCCTAAAACAGAGGCCTGTGGTGTTGCCCTCACATCCACTGGCATCCATGTTGCTCATCACTGTGACTCAGGGTTTGGTCATCCAACCGTGCAGAGATCACTACAGTTCCACAAGTGTTCCCTGCCCTCCTTCTGCAGGTGAGGTCCTCTGTTCCATTCTGAGGACACAGAGATCTACTAGGTATGTTCCCAAACTTCCAGGAAGGACCTGAGAGCCTGGTGACAGAGATACACCTGCAACAACAGTAACCGCAACAGGCATAGCCAGTGTGTTCACCAACTCATGAGCAATTACATTAGCAACATCTCCCACTGAAGTTTCCCTATCAACTAATAGCTTCTCCTGGAAGTGATCTCATTCGTAGGTAAGTTGAATTCCCCTTATTCTATTTTCCCCAGGAATGCTTAGATACAAAGCAAACGGATAATGGAATGTTGTGTCAGAGTGGGATCCAAGAATGGAATGGCATAAAATGATGTGATTTTCCAAAGCCATCAATACGCCTGTCTTTTTTTGTTTGTTTTTTGTTTTTGTTTTTGTTTTTGAGACGGAGTCTCACTCTGTCACCCAGGCTGGAGTGCAGTGGCAAGATCTCGGCTCATGGCAACCTCCACGTCCTGGGTTCAAGCGATTCTCCTGCTTCAGCCTCCTGAGTAGCTGGGACTAAAGGCGCGTGCCACCAGGCCTGCTAATTTTTTGTAAATTTTTTGTATTTTTAGTAGAGACGGGGTTTCACCGTGTTAGCCAGTTTGGTCTTGATCTCCTTCCCTTGTGGTCCGCCTGCCTCGGCCTCCCAAAGTGCTGGGATTACAGGCGTGAGCCACCGTACCCAGCCTCTCAATTAGTCTTTCATAACTTCCCAGATGAAAAAACATACCAGCCTCCCTCAGTTTACAGGGAAGTGATATGTATGGAAAACCCAGTTTATTGAAGGCTCTGGAAAAAGATGTTTGCCTCTTTGTAACACTCAGTCCCCAAATGCCAGTAGCCCCTACCAATCATTCCAACAACCACACCTGCACTCGGAAACATCCAAAATGTCCCAAAGTAGGCGATGATATTCTAGCTATAAAACACAAGTTTAGAATTGAAAAGAAGTATCCTCAAACTTCTTATTTACATCGAAAGAATAGGAATTTTGAGGTTGGTACAGAAGAAATAACACGGCACCAAGGAGGAAGACACACTGTTCTCCAGGAGAGATTACAGACGCCTTCCTCCTCTGTCTTGCTTTGCTTTCTGTGATAAAAAAGAGGTTCAGGGATAGGCATGGTGGCTCAAGCCAGCCTGGGGAACATGGGGAGAACCCGTCTCAACAAAAAGTTTTTTAAAACAGCCAGACATAGTGGAGTGTGCTTGTAGTCCCAGCTACTTGGGAGGCTGACATGGAAGCATCACTTGAGCCTGAGAGTGAGCCATGATTTCTCTACCACACTCCAGGCTGAGCAACAGAGTGAAACCCCATCTCAGATAAAACAAAAATAAAAGAAAGTGTTTCAGGGCCAGCTGGGGTGTGTGGTGAAGCTTCATTTCAAAGGTCAATCACTGCCATGGGACATCGATGCTTAGGATGGTTCTGTGGTAGTCATGGCTCTGAGATCCTGGGACTGATGTCTTTCTCAGCAAGAACAGCCCTCTCCAGGCTGGGACAAAAAAGGAAGGGGCCAGGCTAAGTCGTCAGGCTACCACGGGAAGCTGTCTGCTGTGGGATCACAGACGACATCAGGAGAAGGACAGCTGAAAGGAGGAGAAGGGAGACCACCTTCTCAGGCAAGGGGCAGGTGTCTGTTAGTGAAGGGAAGACATTGGTCCTAAGTCCTGACATTGCTCTAGGCTCCTGTGGAAGGACATGATGGCGCCGGAGTGAATCCAGGCTGGTGGGAGGAGCAGAATAGCTGGTATCACCTCCCATCCTATGTTTTCAATGGTCCCTGAGAGGAGCCCATGCAATTTGGGGATCTAAAAGTTTATTTTTTGACATTTTCTCCATTTAGTATCCATGAAGAGAAGGGATTTAAGATAAACTGAGGTTTTCAGGGAGAAAGGTCAGATAGAGTTGTGAGGCCTTCACAGGTGTCCCTCTTCCCTACCCTTATGGTGAGTCTCACACTGAGTTCATCATGTCCCGTGTTCCCGTGTGCTCTGAGGTCACTCTTCTCAAACTCATGTCTGTCCTGGGAAGAGTGGGTATACTGCAGACAGTCTTGCTACCTAAGGGATTCGATAAGGTTTCTGAAAGTTCCCGAGGCTGGGCAGTGAGTTCCCAGATTCTAGGGCACCATTCTGACCACACTGCATGAGATTCACCAGGTGAGAGTTGTGGAATCTTCATTTTGAAGGATCCGGGGTTCCAGCTTTCACGGAAACTTGCCTGAGAACTGGTACAATAGGGGAATAGTCTCCCTTCCCAGCTACACAGCTTCTTTCCCGCTTTGTGAAAATATAGCAGGGACAGATTTGGTGTGTCCTCTGATGTACAAACCCAAGACCTTCAGGTGAGGAGACACACTGACATGCTGCCTGTTGTGTAATGACACACTCAGGGCACATCTCCAAATGATACTCAGGCCAATCCTTTCAAGTCTCCTCTTAAATATTTCTGAAGAAATCAAATTTGTCTTGCTTGTTCAGTCTCATGCTATAAAATTCTAAATATTTTGTGATAGCCTTTGGCTCTTACTCTTGATTGCACAAATGTGCAACACAGTAGAGTTTTACATGATGCCTCTGAACTGTGGCTCCAGCACTCAATGCTGGGTGACACTGAGAAAGTTACTTAACATCTCTGTGACGCCTTTCTCCATTAGTACCATGGAAATACTGCTAGTAAATTCATCCACTTCTTGGGACAGTTTAGAGCTCTGAATGTGTGAAGACATGTACAGTTGCTAGGACAGTCCCTGGCATTTGGTCAGTTTCCAATCAATTCTAGCTGTTACTATTTTGCTGTTAATATTGTTGCTGTTCCCACATTTCCCTGGAGCATATTCCAGAGATATAATGTCACGACTACCTTTGACTCCTTGGATGATTTTCGATTATCACTTTATTTCTTCAGGGACTCAAGGACTGAGTCTGTGGGGCCAGGGCAAGGCCATATTTTTATGAGCATAATGAATATTCAGCTCTCCTTACAGGGTATTGTGGAGCCTAAATGTAATGCTGGGGTTTCATCATCATTAGCTTATATGAAAAATTTGAATGGAAGTTTCTCTAGAAAATCAGAACTCTAATGACCTCTTCGTGTGATTTATGTAATCCTTGGAAAAATAACTAGTTACTGGATAAGGATAGCATGTAAGTATATAAATATTTTAAAAATTATGAATTTTCTATTTCATAATTTCTGCTTTTTGTGTCCTATCATGATGCCATAGATTCTCCTACATTTTCTTCTAGAAGTGTGATAACATTAGCTTTTACATTAAGTTCTATGATGCATTTTGGGTTAACTTTTGTATATGGTGTGATATAAAGGTTGAGGTTCATTTGTTTTCATGTCAATGTCCAGTTTTTCCACCATCATTCTCTGAATACAACATCCTTTCCCACTAAATTACCTTGGTACCTTATGGAACATATCAATTTAATGTGACCATATAGGTCTAGCTTTGGCCCCTTATTTCTTTTTTTATGCCAATATCACATTGTCCTGATTACCACAGTTATGAAATATGTCTTGAAAACAGGTAGTAAGTCCTCCAGTATTCTTTGTTCTTTATAAAATTGTTAGACTATTCTATTCCCTTTGCTTTTCCATATAAATTTTGAGGTCAGCTTGTCAATTTAGAGAAACAAAAGGCTGCATGGATTTTGATTGTGTTTATGTTGAATGTATAGTTCATTTGGTAGGGAGAAACTGACACATTCACAATCTTGAGTGTTGCAATACATTAACGTGGTATACCTTTCCATTGATTTCTGCCTGCTTTAATATTTCACAGTAATGTTTTTTAGGCTTCTGAGTACAGGTCATGAGCATATTTTGTTAAATTTTACCACTAAATATTTCATGGGTTTTTTTGCTGCTATATAAAGCGGTATTGATTTTCAATTGTTTGTTGCTGATACATAAAAATTGAATTGACATTTGCATACCTATCCTGTACCAAATTATTTTGCTAAACTCACATATACTCAAGCCATGAGGTAAATATCATTTGGCTATGATGTTGCAAATTTTTAATACATTCCTAGTTTTGAACTGCTATTATTATAGCACAAACATAAATCTATGCTATTATGAACATGAGTTATATTAATCTATCACTTTTTTTCTCATAATGTTTGTCTGGTTTTGATATCAGACTGATGCAAGCTCTGCAAAAATGCTTTGAAAAGTGTAATCGCTTTTCAACTATCAAAGGATTTGTGTAGAATCGACATTATTTCCTCCACAAATGTTTTGCAGAATTATCCAGTGAAACCACCAGAAACGTGAAATTTACTTGAGAAAAAAAATTTTGTTTCATTTCCTTTGTTGGTTTTAGTGAATTCAATTTCTTTAATTGGTATGAATGCTACATATGTGTCATCTATTTCTTTTGGGGAATGAAGTTTGCTAGCTAGTGTCCTTCAAGGAATCTTCCCATCCACTTAAAAAATAATTTTTTGGATAGTGCTTTTCATCATGTTCCCTATCACACATTTAATATCTGGAAGATCTGTATTGATGTGCCCTCTGGTGTTACTGATATTTGTAATTTGTATTCTCTCTCTTTCTACCTCTCTCATCAGTCTGGATAAATGTTTATTAATTTGACTGATCCTCCCAAAGAAGCGACATCTTGTTTCGCTGATTTTTTTCTATAGATTTTCTCATTTCTATTTAATTCATTTCACCTCATATCTTTATTAATTTTTCATTCTAGTTGTTTTGGATACAATTTGATTTTATTTTTGTAGTTTCTCATTTTTACTTATTTATTTATTTATTTTTGGTTCTTCTTGTTCTGATAGTCTGGTGCCGTCACCTAGACTGGAGTGAAGTGGTGTGACCTCGGTTCACTGGAACCTCCAACTCTTGGGTTCAAGTGATTCTCCTGCCTCAGCCACCATGCCCAGCTAACTTTCGTATTTTTAGTAGAGATGGGATTTTGCCATGTTGGCCAGGCTGGTCTTAACCTCCTGGCTTCATGTCATTTGCCCACCTTGGCCTCCCAAAATGCTGCATCACAAGCGTGAGCCACCATGCCCGGCCACCTATATTTCTAGTTTCTTAATGTGGAAGGTTAGGTAATTGACTTGAGACATTTCTTCCTTTCTGATATAAGTATTGAATGCTATAAATTTTCCTGTGTCCACTCCTTTAGTGTATCATCTTGCATTTTTTTTGATATGTTGTGTTTTCATTTTAAAATTTTCCCTACAATTTCTTTTTTCATCCCTGCATTACTTAAAACTGCTGTTTAATTTCCAATATTTCGTGGATTCCAGATATCTTTCTACAACTAATTTCTATTTCAATTCTTTAGTGGTCACAAAACATGTTTTGTAAGATTTTATTCCTTTAGAATTTGTTGAGATTTGCTTTGTGGCCCACAATATGGTCTATCTTGGTGAACATTCCATGTGCACTTGCAAAGAATGTATATTCTGCTGTTGCTCTATAAATATCAATTAGGCCAAGTTGGCTGACACTATTGTTCAGCCTTCTGTATATATATATATCCTAATTTTGTTGTACACTTTTTCTACCAATTGCAGGGAGGAATGTTGAAGTCTACTGTAAGTGCAGGTGTGTTTATTTCTTCTTTCTCATGTATCGGTTTTTCCCTCATGTATTTTGAAGGTGCCTATATTCTCACGGTGTTTCTGTCTTCTGAATCAATGCACCTCTCTGTGATTATTATGTAATGCCCCACTTTGTTCCTTGTAATAATCTCCTCTATATAGTGTGCTTTATGAGGTATTAATTGAGCACTTCGCGTTTCTATGTGATCCGTATTTGCAGGGTATATCTTTTAACCCTTTTTTATCAAGCCTTAGAATCTCTAACCTTTAGGCCGGGCACGGTGGCTCAAGCCTGTAATCCCAGCACTTTGGGAGGCCGAGACGGGCGGATCACGAGGTCAGGAGATGAGACCATCCTGGCTAACCCCGTGAAACCCCGTCTCTACTAAAAAATACAAAAAACTAGCCGGGCGAGGTGGCGGGCGCCTGCAGTCCCAGCTACTCGGGAGGCTGAGGCAGGAGAAT
>NW_012101540.1:122733-143755 GCF_000951045.1 Mandrillus leucophaeus | reverse complement strand
CAGTGAGCTGAGATCCGGCCACTGCACTCCAGCCTGGGTGACAGAGCGAGACTCCGTCTCAAAAAAAAAAAAAAAAGAATCTCTAACCTTTTACTTTTTAGACTGGGTCTCCTTCTCTCACCAGACAGGAGTGAACATAGCAGTGGTGTGAACATAGCTCAATGCTGCCTCAACCTCCTGGTCTCAAGTGATCCTCCCACCTCAGTCCCTGGAGGAGCTGGAACTAGAGGTGTGCATCACCATGTCTGCCTAGTATTTTTTACATTTGTAGAGACAAGGTCTCACTATGTTTCCCTGGTTGGTCTTGAACTCCTCGCTTCAAGGGGTCCTCCTGACTTAGCCTCCCAAAGTGCTGAGATTAGAGGGCTGGGATTAGAGGCATGAGCCACCATGCCCAGCCAAACTCTGACTTTTAATATACAAGTGTAAGCAAATTAATGTGGAGACAGTTTATTTTGTTTATTTTTATTTTTATTATTATACTTTAAGTTCTAGGGTACATGTGCACAGCGTGCAGGTTTTTACATACATGTGCCATCTTGGTGTGCTGCACCTGTTAACTCATCATTTACATTAGGTATATCTCCTAATGCTATCCCTTCCCCCTCCCCCCACACCCCGACAGGCCCCAGTGTGTGATGTTCCCCTTCCTGTGTTCAAGTGTTCTCATTGTTCAATTCCCACCTATGAGTGAGACCATGCGCTGTTTGGTTTTCTGTCCTTGCGATAGTTTGCTGAGAATGATGGTTTCTAGCTGCATCCATGTCCCTACAAAGGACACGAACTCATCCTTTTTTATGGCTGACATACACAGCTGGGTCACAATAGACATTCTCCCAGGGAGTGACTGCTGCTGCTCTTGGTGGAGCCAGGGGGTGGTTCTCAGTTTTCCTGCTCAATCTCAGTCTTAGGCAAGTGATTTATGCTTAACCCTCAGGGGCAGGACTTTCTCAGCATTCCTGTCAGCCTCCCTTTGTGTTGACCAAATTCTTCCCTGTTTCACTGTGGGATCTTGTGTGGGAGGTTTTGGTTCCTTCCCCCAGAACAGCAGACCTCTATTTTATATTAGAGTGTGTTAGTGGGATGAACTGGGTTTCCTGCCCTGTCTCCAGGCTCAAACATCTTTGCTTCCATTCCTCCTCAGAGTTTCACTAGGGACTTATGTCGAGAGAATTTCCTGTCCCTCTTCCAATGACTGGTGACATTGCTTCTGTAAGACAAGATTTTGGTGGTGTATTTATACGATGGAATATTATTCAGCTTTAAATAGGAAGGAAATCCTGCCATTTTCCACAATGTTGATGAATGTGGAGGACATTATGCCAAGTGAAATAAGCTAGATACAGAAAGAAAAGTATTGCATGATCTCACTTATGTGTGGAATCAGAAAGAAGGAGTGGAGGAGGAAGAAAGAGAATGAGAGAAAGGGAAAGAAAGCTGAAAGAAAGAGAAAGAAAGAAAGAATTAAGGAAATAAGAAAAGAAAAGGAAGGAAGGAGAAGGGAAGGGAAGAAGGACGGGAAGGAAGGAAGGAAGGAGAAGTAAAGGAAGAAAGGAAGAAAGAAAGAAAGGAAGGAAGAAAGAAAGGAGGAAAGAAAGAGAGGAAGAGAAAGAAAAAGGTAGAATACGGGGAGATAGAAAATAAATTGGTGGTGATCAGGGACAGGGGAGGATGGGGGAGGAAATGGGGAGATGAAGGTCCAAGGATACAAAGTAGCAGATACGTAGGATGAACAAGTCTAGAGATCTAAGGTACAACATGAGGATTGCTGTTAATGTATTATATTAGGCACTTTGGTTAAATAAGTGTATTTTAGCTATTCTTTTCACAAAAAAGTCCTGGTGAGATAGGTTAATTTGCTTCACTACAGTTATCACATTACTATCTTTACGTATCTCATAGCATCATGTTGTAAATCTCAAATATACTCACTAAAAATTATGCTTTAAAAAAGAGCAAGGTTTTGGAAGCAATCAGGGTTTCACCCACTGAGGGTACTCCCACACCTCCATGGATTCCTCCAATCTACCCCATGAATGCCAGATGGAGGTGTGCAGGAAAAAACTGACAAGTGAACGTGGATTCCAGTTGTGTCTGAGACTTCCAGGGATTCCAGCTCTCCCAATTGCCTGAGTGTGGCTTTTATGAGTTTGTTACATTTTAAGTTGTTTCCTTGTTATCTCCTCTTGTGATGGTCACTTTTTCCACACATGCTCTTCCAGAGGTGACACAGTTTGTGTGTCTCTTCTCTCCTCAGAGGTACTAGTCACCTTTTCGTATCAGTTCCCATGGCTGCCTTGTTACCTCAGCTAATATCTTTCTATTTTTATTTTCTGTAGAACTTGGATCTCACTATGTTTCCCAGACTGGCCTCAAACTCCTGGGCTCAAGCGATCAGCCCACCTGGCCTCCCAAAGTGCTGGGAGTACAGGCGTGAGCCACTGTGCTGGGCTTTTTGCTCAGGTTTTAATCAGGTTATTTGTTTTCTTATTATTGATTTCTTTATATATTTTGGATTTTCACCTCTTCTCAGCTGTACGGTTTGCAAATATATTTTCTCATTCCATAGATTGTCTTTGCACACTGTTGATTATTTCTTTTGCTGTGCAGAAGTTTTTTAGTTTGAGATAATCTCATTACTTTGCTTTTGTTCTCTGTGCTTTGGGGATCTTATCCAAAAAAATTCATTGCTAACACCAATGTCATGGAGCTCTCTCCCTAATTTTTCTTCCAGTAGTTTCATAGATTCAGGTCTTACATTATACCATGTTAATTCATTTTAAGTTGACTTTTGTATATGGTGAGAGATGAGGATGGAATTTCAGTCCTCTGCTTGTGGATATACCGTTTTCCAAATACCATTTGTTGAAGAATGTCCTTCCCTCACTGTGTGTTCTTGGCACCTCTGTCAAAAATCAATTGACTGTAAGTGCACGGATTTATTTCTGGGCTCTCTTCTCTGTTCCACTGGGCCAGGTGTCTATTTTGGTCATGCCACAAAACTTCACTTCTCTTTTTGGATTTATATTCCTCGATTTTGTTGTCCTCAGTTCTGTCTGTCAGTTTTCATGTATTCCTTGGCTTTGCTCTATATTCTTTCCTTTGGAGCATTGATCCATCATTATAGGTTTAGGTATTAGAAGTTATGGGGAGGTAAAAGGATGCTTAATAGCCTCTTCCCTCCAGGGGTTTGCAATTTGGTTACAAACACACATAAACTAATTAATGTTTTTGTTTGGTTGGGTTTGATACAGTGTCTGGCTTTGTCGCCCAGGCTGTACTGCAGTGGTGTGTTGCTACCTTGAGTCCCTGGGCACAAGTGATCCTCCCACCTGGACCTCCCACAGGACTGTGATTACAGGTGTGAACCATCAAAAAAGAAGAAGGTTTGAACCGTGAAACCCAGCCCAGAGACATGTAAATTTATCATTATAATTTTTTAAATTACATAATTCAATTCAATTCTGTCAATTTTTTTCAAAGGAATTGCATCCAGCGACACTCATTCTTTTTTCTTTTTCTTTTTTCACATACACACATTTATTTGTTTCTTTTTAAGACTAAAATAGCCATTAAAACGATGGATGCTGGCCAGGCACAGTGGCTCAGGCCTGTAACCTCAGCACTTTGGGAAGCTGAGGCGGGAGGAACACTTGAGGTCCAGAGTTCATGATCGGCCTGGCCAAAATGGTGAAACCTAGTCTCTATTAAAAAGACAAAAATTAGACAGGAATGGTGGTGGGCACCTGTAATGCCAGCTATTCAGGAGGCTGAGGTAGGAGAATCGCTTAAACCCAGGAGGCGGAGGTAGCAGTGAGCTGATTGCGCCACTGCACTCCAGCCTGGGCGACAGAGTGAGGCTCTGCCAAAAAAAAAAAAAAAAAAAAAAGATGGATTCTAAAAACTATGAAAAAAATTTAAGGTGGAATTCACAGCTTGGATTAAAAATCAAAGTACACGAGGGGATGGATTCCTCATTTGCCATGATCTGATCATTATGCATTGTATGCCTGTTTCAAAATATCTCATATACCCCATAAATATATACACCCACTATGTACTCACAAAAATTAAAAAAATAGACAATTTGCCTGTGTTTGGCCTTTATTAATTTGTTACATTTTCAGTTCAGAAAAATTTCTGAATAGAAGTCAATACGAAGAATGTAATTTTCACTTTTTGAGGGACAAAGTTTCTCTTAATTGCTAACTGCTTGCAGTTACATAATTTAGCCATTGCTAGTTCTATAATATTTTCATTCCAATTTTAATTGTAGACATTTCATTAATTATGTTAACCAGTGGGTCTGAGGTAGAAAAACAGAGGCGGGAACTGCTTTCATCTCTTTGCTCACTGCCCACTAAGGCTTGTGCCATAGGCTTTTGGTTCCTTCAAGATCTTGTAATAGCTAAACACAGAGAACACATTTGTGGAATCAATGTTGTCGATGCTGCTTTCACAGAAAAGGGACTGGCTCCGGAGTCATGATAGTGGAGAAGATTGGGAGTTAGTAAAGGAGCCAACCTAAGTACGTTTTGGACAAAAAAAATATGAAAAGATCCACTTTCTGAACCCCTAAATGATGATAGATAAGGAAATATTTGGAAGAGGCTAAGGCAAGTTTGCAGATGACAGACTGCTAAATGGCTACTCTGAGAAGCAGAAATATCCTTGGGCATTCGCATTGATGGACTTTTGCTTCTTGTCTTATGACTGAGCACCATGATTCTTTGCCTTTGCTGTAGTGATGAAAGAAATAAAGCTAAAGATGATATTGATGTCACAAAATACTATTACAGCAAACACTGTAGCCTTCTTTCTTGCACGGAAAGCAACATTACATTAATTTTAACCAAGAAAAAATGGAAACTAAGGTCCTCTCTATCTTCCATGCCCCAAATGATACCTAAAAATAAAATTGACATAACCAAGTGTGAAGGTTAATACTGTCAACTTGATTGGATTGAAGGATGCAAACTATTGATCCTGGGTGTGTCTGTGAGGGTGTTGCCAAAGACATTAACATTTGAGTAAGTGGGCTGGGAAAGGCAGACCCACCCTCAATCTGGGTGGGTACCATCTAATCAGTTGCCAGTGCGGCTAGAATATAAAGCAGGCAGAAAAATGTGAAAAGGCTAGACCCACCTAGTCTCCCTGCCTACATCTCTCTTCTGGGATGGAATCTTCCTGCCCTCAAACATCAGACTCCAAGTTCTTCGGTTTTGGTACTCGGACTGGCTTTCCTTGCTCCTCTGCTTGCAGATGGCTGATTGCAGGACCTTGTGATCATGTGAGTTATTACTTAATAAACTCCATAAATATGTGTGTGTGTGTATACATATATATATATATACAGTATATATATATATAGTATATATATATATACACTATTAGTTCTGACCATCTAGAGAACCCTGACTAAAATGACACAAAAATGTATTCAAAACAGCACACTGCTATTTATTTTATCAAAGGTTTGTGATTATATATTCTCTCTAAGGGAATTTAGTATTGGTTTTTTAATGTAAAATAACATTTCTTTTCTGATTAAAAAAGTAGTAGATGCTTTTTATAGAAACTTGTAAAATATGGAATAGCAGAATGAACACTAACAACCACAGTTTCTCCAGTCTGAGGTAAACAATGTGTTGCACTTCTAACCAGTGCCTTTTATAACTGATGCATCTCTTAAATTGTATACATACATTAAAACATCACATTGTACTCCATAATTACATATAATAGTTAGTTGCTAATTAAACATTAAAGAAGCACTGCATCTTTAGGGGAGACATAAAAGCTCAGGTGTACCAACAGTTAGTATGATTAGCAGTTTAGCAGGATTATACCGCAATAAGATCTAACATCAACTACTAATATTGAATTGTATTGCACTCCTTGCAGTACTTAAGGGAAGTTAGTAAGAAAAACTATTCATGCTTGAAAATATTTTTAAAACTTGTATGAAGTGAATCAACACTGAATACCACACATGTCACTGTCACTGGATGCCAATGAAGTGCATAATAGGAACCATAATACACAGTCAATAATAAAGGGGGAAATAAAAGGGAACCTATCAAAGCACCGTCAGACGAGTGCAGAAGCACATACATGAACACACCCTGCAGCTGCAGAAAGACATGGTAGGAAGTAAAGCCCCACAACTCATCAGCCTTCCTTCTCACCAGCTCATGAGTTCACAAGTGAGTTTGCTGAGGGTCAAATGCCCACAGTAAAACTGAGCAATTTAAACATCACTGAGCGCCATTTCAAGCATTATGTAGAAAGCTACAGACAACAGTGAACTTATTCTGAGCACGTCTTAATCCATCATCTTCACAGATGACTAAAGAAATGGCCTGTAAACATTTTGTCTGATAATCACTAAAGTAGTGACCTCCAAACTCTTTTATGACAAGGCATGAGAAATACACAGTTTGTATATAGTTGACAAGTCAAATAAATATATATATGTGCTTGGGGATGTGCAGTGTATTTGTATATTCTACATGCAGTGAACGCTATTTAGTATTTATTTTACTTGCTTTCTTTAAAATGCTGTCTGTAGCAGACAACATTAATCTTATGATCCACCATGGATTAAAAACCAGTTTAGAAATGATTACAGCTTTTTCAGAGAACATCCCCAATGGTTGATAAATGTTGCTGTAGAATATGTGCAAATACCCGTGGGAACCCAATTTTGTCCACCTCCTTAGCAATTCAGTGTTTTTAGACAAAAATGTCATCTTTGATATGGGCCACAAAGGCTACTACAAAATATACTATTACTGATGAAATGTGTATTTCATCTGCAGATATCAGTGTCTGTTTTGCACAGGTGAAGTCTTATTTGGACAGACAGGAATTCACAGGCAAAAGAGACAGCAAGTACATGTGACCTCTTGTCCTCTCAGTATCATGTGGAGGCTTTGCTTGGGCTGCAGCATAGGTGAACGTCATGCATTTCCTGCATTCACGGGGACCTCCATTTCCTGCATTCACGGGGACCTCCCTGTGAATGTGCAGGAATCTCCATTTCCCTACAGTGCTCCCATTTTATGAGGCAAGTGGGAGAGTTGCACTGAATGTGGAGGGCAGTAAATAATTCGACCTCAGCCACCAAGCAACCTGAGCTCAGGTGATAGCGTTTACTATGGTACCCTGAAACTTGCCAGCTACTCAGAATCTGTAGACTTTGTCCCACCCACCCACCGTCCTGTGGAAATCAATGTGGTCATAGATTCCCATGCATGGAGGATGGGAACTCTGGTCATGTGGGAAACTGAGGCCTCCCACAGGTAGACTGGCTGTGTTGGTCCCAGTTCCGTTTCCTCCCTTAACAGCTAGAGAGTTGCTAAGTTCATCATGTATCAGACAACTCTTCTTGTCTCTACAATGTCTTTCATACTTTCTGCTGCTTCCTGTTTGTCACAAGGGCTCCTTCACAACTTTCCCAATCCCAATCCTAATATGATCCTTTGAACTCATCCAGCAGGTCCGGAGTTATGGCCCACAGGAATGGCAGCGGGAAGTTCAAATTTGGCAAGAAATTCAAGCCTGCTCTTTGAGGCTGGAGTGAGGCCACTCAGGAATCATTAAAGTCCAGGTCTGCACGTGATGGTCAATATTGTGTCAACTTGATTGAATCGAAGGATGCAAAATACTGCTCCCGGGTGTGTCTGAGAGGGTACTGCCAAAGGAGGTTAACATTTGAGTCAGTGGATTGGGAGAGGTAGACCCACCCTCAATCTGGGTGGGCACCATCTAATCTGTTGCCAGCACCACTAGAATAAATCAGGCAGAAGAACATGGAATACTAGACTTGCTGAGGCTTCCAGCCTCCAACTTTCTCCCATGCTGCATGTCTCCTGCCCTCGAACATCAGATTCCAAGTTCAGCTTTTGGACTCTTGAACTTATACCAATGATCTGCCAGTGGCCCTAGGGCCTTGAGCCACTGACTAAAGGCTGCAATGTTGGCCTTAATACTTTTGACGTTTTGGAACTTGGACTGCCTTTGTTGCTCCTCAGCTTGCAGATGGCTTATTGTGGGACTTCACCTTATGATTGAGTGATGGGACTTCACCTTATGATTGGGTGAGTCAATACTTCTTAATAAATACTGCTTCATAATACATCTATCCTATTAGATCTGTCCTTCTACAAATCCCTAATACAATATGAAACACTACCATCCAGCCATCTGATGGCATAATATTGACCATTGCTAATTAGCTGCTCAGTGAAATGTAGTTATACGACTGACTCTCAGGGAACACTGGTACAAACCAGGCAACTCAGCAGCTACTACCAGGAACGAGGTGAGCAGACAAGGGTCACGGCCACAAATCAAAGCAGAAGACACCAAACCACAAGGAGCTCCTGGCCCTGTGAAGAGCAGCTGTCACATCTTTCTCACTGCTGAGGCCAGACCTGCCTCTCATGTCCCTCTCCAGACTCACTTCTTATGGCCAGGATTTGGTACTTGATCCGTAGCCAGCATCATTTTTCTGTACAGTTAAATTCTTATTGACTATCGTCACCCAATTGTTCTATCAAATAGTATGTCTTATTCTTTCTAACTGTGTTTTTGGTACCCAGTAACCCTCCCCACCTACCCCAAGCTCCCCACTACCCTTCTCAGCCTCTGGTAACCATCCTTCTACTCTTTATGTCCATGAGATGAATTGTTTTGATTTTTAGATCCCACATGTAAGTGAGAACATTTCCACAAATAAGTGAGAGCATTTGATGTTTGTCTTTCTGTTCCTGGATTATTTCACTTAACATATTGTTCTCTAGTTCCATTCATGGTTTTGGAAATGACTGGCTCTCATCTTTTTTATGGCTGAAGAGTACTTCATTGTGTGTATGTACCACATTTTCTTCGTCCATTCATTTGTTGCTGGATGCTTAGGTTGCTTCCAAATCTTAGCTGTTGTGAACAGTGCTGCAACACACATGGGAGTGCAGATATCCCTTCGATATACTGGTTTCATTTCTTTGGGGCATATGCCCAGCAAGAGGATTTCTTGATCATATGGAAGCTCTATTTTTAGTTTGTAGAGAAACCTCCAAACTGTTCTCCATAGTGGTTGTATATTACATTCCCACCGATAGTGTATGAGGGTTCCCTTTTCTCCACATCCTTACTAGCATTTGGTATTGCATGACTGTTGGTTAAAAGTCATTTTAACTGGGGTGAAACGATATCTCATTGTAGTTTTGATTTGCATTTCTCTGAAGATCAGCAATGCTGAGTACCTTCTCATATGCCTGTTTTCCATTTGTATGTCTTCCTTTGAGAAATGTCCGCTGAAATCTTTTGGCCATTTCCTGATCAGATATTAGATTTTCTCCTGTGGAATTGTTTGAGCTTCTTGTATATTCTGTTTATTAATCCCTTGTGAAATGGGTATTTTGCAAATATTTTTCCCATACTTTGTGTTGTCTCTTCAATTTGTTGATTGTATCCTCTGCTCTGCAGAAGCTCTTTAACTTGTGATCTCATTTGCCCATTTTTGCTTTGGATGCCTGAGCTTGTGGGGCATTGCTCAAGACATTTTGCCCAGGGAAATCTTCCGTCTAAATGTCTTGTAGATTTTCCTCAATATTTTATTGTAGTAGTTTCATAGTTTGAAAGTTTAGATTTCTGTAATCCATTCTGGTTTTATTTTTGTATATAGTGAGAGATAGTGGTCTGGATTCATTCTTCTGCATTTGGATATCCAGATTTTTCAGCACCATTTATTGAAGAGACTGTCTTTCCCCAGTGTATGTTCTTGGCATCTTTGTGGCAAGTGAGTTCAGTGTAGGTGTGTGGGTTTGTTTCTAGTTTCTCTCTTTTGTTCAATGGATCTATATGTATGTTTTAATGCCAGTACCATGTTGTTTGGGTTACTATCTCTCTGCAGTATGATTTGAAGTCGGGTAATGTGATTCCTCCAGATTTGTTCTTTTTGTTTAGAACAGCTTCACTATTCTGGGTCATTTGTGGTTCCATATGAATTTTATGATTGCTTTTTATATTTCTGTGAGAAAAGTCACTGTCATTTTTTTAGGGATTGCATTGAATCTGTAGATTGCTTGCATGTAGATATTTTAGAATGAGTTTTGCCAGCTAGTGTCCTTCAAATATTTTTTCATTCAACACAAATATAAGTTTTTGGATAATATTTATTGTAAGGCTCCCTGTTGTACATGTAATATCTGAAGGATCTGTATTGACGTAATGAAACTCTGGGTTTAGTGATATTGATAATTTGTAGTCTTTGTGTCATCCTCTCTCTCATCAGTCTGGATAAAGGTTTATTAATTTGACTTATCTTTCAAAGAAACAATTTCTGGTTTCACTGATAATTTCTGTAGATTTTATCTATTCTATTTAATTCATTTTTCCTGGTGTCTTTTACATTTTTTTCCTTCTTTTTTCTTTTTTTTTTTTTAACAGAATGTCACTGTATCACCCAGGCTGGAGTGCAATGGCATGATCTCAGCTCACTGCAGCCTCTGCCTCCCGGGTAGAAGCGACTCTCCTGCCTTAGCCTCCCAAGTAGCTGAGACTATAGGTATGCACCACCATGCCAAGCTAATTTTTGCATTTTTAGTAGAGATGGGGTTTCACCATGTTGGCGACACTGGTCTCCAGCCCCAGACCTCAGGGGATCCACCCACCTCAGACTCCCAGAGTGCTGGGATTATAGGCGTGAGCCACTATGCACAACCTAAAATTTTTCCTTATTGCTTTGGGTATAATTTGATTTTATTTTTCTAGTTCCTTAATGTGGTATCTTAGATAATTGATCTGAGACGTTTCTTCCTTTCTGACATAAGTATTGAAGGGTATAAATTTCTCTCTATGCTTCAGTTTCATCATGCGAAGTTTGATAAGTTGTATTTTCATTTTAAAATTTTTCCTGCAATTTCTTCTTTGATCTCTGAATTACCTAAATGTGAGGTTTAATTTCCAAGATTTTATGAATTGCAGACATCTTTCTACAACTAATTTCCATTTCAATTCTTTTTGGTTGTAGAACATGTTTTATAACATTCTATTCCTTTTGAATTTGTTGAGATTTGTTTTTTGGCCCGCAGTATGGTCTATCTTGGTGAACATTCCATGAGCACTTGAGAATAATGTGCATTCTACTGTTGCTCTATAAATATCAATAAGGCCAAGTTGGTTGATAGTGTTGTTCAAGCCTTCTGCATTTATATATCCTAATTTTTTGTACACTTTTTCTACCAATTGCTGGGAAAAATGTTGAAGTCTTCTACTATAAGTGCACATGTGTCTATTTCTTCTTTGTGATGTGTCAGTTTTCCCTCAGGTATTTTGAAGGTGCCTACATATTCATGGTGTTTCTGTCTTCTGAATCAATGCACCTCTCCATGATTATTATGTAATGTCTCACTTTGTCACTTGTAATAATCTCCACTATAAAGTGTGCTTTGTGAGGTATTAATTTGACACTTCGAGTTTCTGTGATTCATATTTGCAGGAAATACCTTCTTCCATCCTTTACTTGTAACTTATTTATTTTTAGAGTACGGTTCTTTTTTTTCAAGGTACAGATTACTGATAAATATGTTGTGAAAATCAAGATCTTCTTGGAACTGTGCCACAACAATAAAAATACCAAAAAATTAGATGCAGAAGTTAATATAGAACTAAAGTGTTATGCAGAAATCCACAGAAAAATGTGCTAGGTTCTTCAAAAGGACCTCAGTCAAACTCTGACAGCCTTCATAGAAAGATATCTTGACACTAAAGTGGTACATTTATATGAAAAATATAATGTTATCCCGCTATTTGTACAGTAGGGTCTTGGATAAAATTTCATTTCACAAAAGAGTTCTGTTGCTAAACATTCTTTGAAAAGTGACTATATAGGAGGATCTCTCAGAGCTCTCTTAGCTTTGAAATTTGGGGATTCAAATATCCCTCTGTAGATTGAGAAGGAAAAGTAAAAAAAAAAAACAACCAATATCATCGGGGAGGAAATGTTGGTCTCCTGCATTTTTCTTTTCTTTTTCTTCCTAAGCTAACCAGTCTGGGACGGTCCTCAACTGAGCTGTTAATCCAGAGAAGAGCTGCCCTTCCGGAGAATACATGGATTCAATGGAGCCCAAGGCAGGTTTGAATCACTCAGAAACAGACAGAGCAACAGCCAGAGCCCAAGGCAGGTCTGAATTGCTCAGAAGCAACAGCCAGAATAACTTTTGAAAGGCTGTAAATGGAGGTGATTAAAATCCTCTGATTTATGTTACTTCTCACTCAAGTTGCTAAAAGTGCCTTCCCATCAAGAGCTGATTGGCTAGAGACAGAAACGTTTGTTCAACCCTATGTTTCTTTCCTTCCTTCCTTCCTTCCTTCCTTCCTTCCTTCCTTCTTTCCTTCCTTCCTTCCTTCCCTCCCTTCCTGCCTCCCTCCCTCCCTCCCTCCTTCCTCCCTCCCTCCCTCCTTCCTCCCTCCCTCCCTTCCTCCTTCCCTCTCTCCCTGCCTCCCTTCCTTCTTTCTTCCCTCACTCCCTGGCTCCCTTTGTCCTTCTTTTCTCCCTCTCTCCCTTATTTCCTTTGTCTCTCCCTCCCTTCCTTCTTTCCTTCCTTTTATAAAAAGAAATGAACTAATATTTTTTAAGTAGAAATATCAGAATGGTTCACAGTTATTTTGTGAGTTTTCTTTTAACTTTTATTTTGGTTTTGGGGGTGCATGTGCAGGTTTGTAACATAGGTAAACTCATGTCATGGGGTTTATTGTACAGATTATTTTGTCACCCAGGTATTAAGGCCAGTGCCCATTAGTTATTTTTCCTGATCCTCTCCCTCCTCCCACCCTCCACCCTCTTATAGGCCCCGGTGTGTTGGCCCTCTCTGGGTGTTCATGTGTTCTCATCAATTAGCTCCCACTTATAAGTGACTTCATGTGGTAATGGGTTTTCTGTTCCTGCATTAATTTGCTAAGGACAATGGCCTCCAGCTCCATCCGTGTTCCTGCAAAGGACATGATCACACTGTTTTTGTTTTTGTTTTTGTTTTTGTTTTTGCTGCATAGTATTCCATGTTGTATATGTACCACATTTCAAAAAGTCCATTCTATTATTGATGGGCATGTAGGATGTCTTTGCTATTGTGAATAGTGCTGCAATGACCATACAAGTGCATGTGTCTTTATAATAGAGTGATTTATATACCTTTGTATATAGTCCCAGCAATAGGATTGCTGGGTCAAATGGTATTTCTGTTCTTAGGTCTGTGAGGAATTGCCACAGTCCTTTCCACAATGGTTGAACTAATTTATACTCCAACCAACAGGGTGCAAGCATTGTCTTTTCTACACAAACTCACCAGCATCTGTTATTTGTGTTCTTCCTTTTTATCCAGTCTTATAGACTCTGGTTCTGTTTTTTGAGACAGGATCTCCTTCTGTCTGTGAATGTGTCTGAGACTTCCAAGGATTTCAACTTTCTCAATTGCCTGTGTTTGAAATTTAGGAATTTCCTACATTTTCAGTGGTTTCCTTCTTAACCCCTCTTCTAACTGTCACTTCTTCCACACATGCTCTGCCAGAGGTGATGCAGTTTGTGTGTCTCATCTCTCTCAGAGGGACTAGTCACCTTTTTGTATCCGTTTCCATGGCTGCTTTGTTACCTCAGTTCTCTAATGATCTAAAAACAAAACAAAACAAAACAAAAGGCAACGTTATAGATTATTAGGCTTGTTCTCATTTTCAGGGCTAAAGTGACATTGTCTTGAGGCTTTCTAAACCTTACCTGGTGGTAGAACTCTCCTTTATTAGTGTTTTGATTACTGGTACAAAAATATAGCATTCAAACATGTGAAGTAAAAGATAATCCAGGGGCTAGCTGACTATGGCTTGAGATCTAAATACAGCCCATGGCTTCTTTTTCAGTCATTGAGATAAGGATTTTTTTTTCCATTGGAAAATATTATTTCTAAAAAAACACAACAATATGCCACAGAAACCACATGACCCACAAAGACTGAAATATTTACAATCATGCTTGTTAAAGCAAAATTTGGTGACCCCGTATTAATCAAATACCTATTATTCTGCTTTACATTATTGCATACATTTTTTCATCCATTAATTAATTTATGTATTCACAGATTGAAAATACGATGTTACTCTATCCCCTCAAGAAAGCATCTGGCATTATGATACCATGGTTCCAGTTGGGGAAAGTTGTCCCATGGATCAGGTCAATACACGAACATATATTTGAGGTAGGAGACTGGCAGGACTTGTTTTCTGGTTATAACTGAACCTAGAGGCTATGATCAGAATCTATGGCTATTTCTGAAACATACACTGTCTGAATGACCTACAGATATATTCAGGCAAATCAGTTACCTGTCCAGAGATTTAAATGTGAAGTAACACAATATGAAAAGAAAAAAGAAAAAAGTAAACAAGTGTGAATGTATTTAGTCTGCAGAAGTATTTATTCAATTACGTTCATTGGAAGCATCACAGAAAACCCAGAACCAGAAAACAAAGTGATTAATAAAAGCATTTATAAAACTGGCCAAGGTGGGAGAATCTCTTGATGCCAGGAAATTGAGACCAGCATGAGCAAGGTAGGGAGACCACTATCTAAAAATAAAGAAACCAATTACCCAGGTGTGGTGTCTGCACCTGTAGTAGCAGGGACTGGGGAGGCTACATCAGGAGGATTGTTTGAGCCCAGAAGATGGAGGTTTCAGTGAGGTATTGTCATGCCATTGACTTCCAGCCTAAGCGACAGAGTGACACCCTGTCTGAAAAAAGGGATTTATAAATAAAAATATGAAAATAACTTATTTCTTCCACAAAAGGTCTTTCTGAGACACATCCTCCAGTAAGTGACTGTCTGTTCCCAACGTTTCTGAATGCATGAGATTGGACAAAGAGAAACAAAAGTTCTCGAGTCCCTTTTTCTGCTACAAATGCCCTGTGGATGTGGGTCTGGGGGCAATGGAAAACCCCACCCTGCTCGGCAAAGTCCCTGGTTCAATGTGCATATCCCTTTCTGTGAAAGTTCCTTGCTGCCCATGCGCCTTACTCTCTGCCTTCTGTCCCTGCACAGCTGTCAAAGGAAACGTCGTGACTTCCTTCTTTCATGCTGACTACGACTTAGCCAGTAGGTCTGCAGATCAGTCCTCCCAGAAGTTGAAGTGTGAGTGAGTGTGAGGGGGAGCAGGTGGGCTTCCTGTGGGTTGGTCCACTTGGTCCATGGCCTCTGAGGTCGTCACCTTTCTACTAAAACTCAGCGATACCGCCACGCCCTTGCTGTTGTGAGGTCCCGGGCATGGGAAGAAGGGGGGCCATAGAGGACAGGGGAGGAGCATCAGGTGAACATGGAGTGAGTTGTGAAGGGTGACATTACTTGAGGTATTTAAGTCCTGGAGGCAAACAAACAACAAAATCCCAAACACAAAAAGGAGGGATTCCAAAGCCGTTAGCGGGGACCTGTGAAGGAGCACAGAACAGGGCGAGGCGGGACAACGAGGGGCACCACAGCCCTTAAGCCAAGAGGGGACCTCACTGCACATACTCCTGGGACACTCGCCTCAGTGCGCTTGTTCACGGGGCGACTTCCCATCGGCCCCTTCACCCATGTGGCGAACGCGGCGGAGCTGTGAGTGTGCAGCTTGGATCCCTAAGGTCTGGGTTCTTTCTCTCCTACTGAGACGCAACGGGTAGGTCTACCGGCCGATCCAACTGGGAGTTGAAGTGTGAGTGAGAGTGAGGAGGAGCCAGTGAGCTTTCAGAGGGTTGGGAAGCCAGTGACTCAGAGTGAGAAAGGCCTCGAAGTCGTCGTCCTTCCCATGTGGTTCGGCCGTGGGTCTTCTTGTCTTTTCAGGGCCATAACTAGAGAGAAAGGAAGGCCAAGGAGTGGAGGGGCTCAGGTGAAGCTGGGGTGATGCTGGGGTGTTGTTGGAGGTCTCCGAGTCCCAGAAGCACTTGGAACCTCGACAGAAGATTCTGGACTCCCCAGACGGGACCGGGGAGGGATGGCATGAGCGGTATGGAAGGGGCCTGGAGATGGGGAAGGCTGTGGGCTAGTGACCAGAGCCCTGAGGTCTGTAGAGTGCCTGGCATAGGCGTCCTGTGAGGAGTGCCCACCACTTTGTGGCAACTTCTCAACTCCATTGTGGAGATTCCAATGGGCAGGGTTCTGAGTTCCTAAAATCGTGATTTTTGGGGAGCAGTGAGCCTAGCAAATGAATATGTGACAAAATTCGTGGTCACTGCAGTTTTAATTCTCTAGCTGTAATTTCCTGCTTGTCTCCCTGATGGAGTGTCCAGTTGTGAAACCAACCTCATGGGAAATACCCTGTGTCTTTTGCCAGGAGCCTTAAGACATTGCTCGGTTAGCTTGACAACTTAAGTGGCTTTGCAAGCATTCAACTCAAAAGTTGCACACACTTACACTTGCCCCGGGACTTTCAGAGTATTTCTAAATTTTTAAAAATATGACCAAGTTAACATTTGACCACGAAAGTCCTATCAAGCGCATTTTCCCAATCACAGTATTCTGCTTTCAGAGTGAAATATGTGTTGATGAGGAAGATCAACATGTAGGCCTATATCAAGAAGAAGTTCACAACCTCCTGAGCTCATTGTGCCTCTGCTTGTGAATGTCTTAACATTCGATGTTTTCTCTTAGTAGAAAGTTATTTTTCTGATAGTGTTGTTGGACTAGTATAGATACACTGATAATGGTCTCCCTTGCTGATAAAAAATGATCATGGCATCTCATGAAGGAAAGAGTAATCCAGAGGATTATATATGGGTTTCGTGTAGATAGATGATTGTGTGTTCCCAAATTTTGTCCAGAACTTCCTTCTCATGTTTATTCATAGCAGATTACACACATTCATCCCAACCTAGATTAAAACCACTTCCAAAGTCCTTGAGGGTATCTGTCTTTGAGTAACCTTTCTTAGGAAAGAATAATGTTATAAAGAATAAGTATATGGGGTAGTGTCGGACAAATGTCTCTAGATGTACTAATGATAAGAAATATCTATGCATTTTGTATATTTATATTATTGACATGTACTAATAACAAAACATTTATCTGCACACTCATATACACACACATGCAGTCCCAGGAGCCCAGTAATGGAGAGCACCAAGAGGAGGAACCAGCCGCTGAAAGTCAGTATCCTACACCTGTTCACGAGACAGATGAGGATGCAGCTGAGCTCCAAGGTGCTGGTAAAGGAAAGAAAGAATGTCTTTGGGGTGGGAGGAGGTCTATGTGTGCATCATGCCTTATGCTATGAGCAGTAACAGGATGAAAGAGAATGTTAGGAACAGATATCAAACGTTTGCTCAAAGTTGGCTGGAAAGGGGAGAGTATAATTTGCAGCTTCATGCTACCCCTGCATATAATGAATCTTCTCTTTTTCTTTAAGCTGGATTTTGTATGCTTGAAAATACAGTCCTTGCTAAATCACTTGAAACCATTTAATTTGGTGTATAAAATGTACATTATTTCACTAGTTTAATTTGATCTTCTTAGAATGTTACTGTATGATCTTCTCAGCCATGGTTTCCACAGTGTTGTAAGCACCCTTTAATAGCATGTAGAGTGCCAAGTCATCCTACCTTATAACACCGTGAATAAGGCCCATTTGCAAAGGGATGTTATCCTCATTGTATGAATAAGAAAACTGAGGCTCTGAGATTGAGGCTTACAAAGAAAACTTTACTCATGGAGAAGGAATTCATATTTTCTTCAAAGATTTGTGTTCTTCCTACAATCCATCGTGTAATAGTAAAAAGTGAATGGTTTGCTTAAGATGCATAATACTCAATTGTGTCTATACTGTAAGGTACGTCAGTATTGGCTCAGGACAAAACAGTTCAGTAAAGCAGAAGAGTAACTCCAGAAAAGATCTCAATGAATGATAGCCACTGTTTCCTTTGATTGGTCTTTTTGTCAGTATGTTTGATAAAAGTTGGATAATTCAGGACACTGGCATACAAGGAGCTATATTAGTATGATTTTAAGGGGGTTTTAACAGTTGTTTAAATACTCTCATATTTAGAAAATCAAAGTAGAATAAGATTATACTGAAACAGAAAATGTATTCTCAACAGATAGCATTTTCAAGCTAAAAATTGACAGAATTTGGGCCATCGATAATTTTAGCAACTCACTGATGTTTCCTGATATAACTGTCAATCATGCCTACTATTTTCTTTGCACTCAGCTTTCCATACACTCACTGCAAGACAATGATTTTCCTGTTATTTTTGGTACACTATTCTAAATGGGATTCATTTACATAAAGTTACACAGAGGATTCTTGGAACTAAGCATAGTGTAATGTTAATTAACTATCCAAATAATTTCCAAGTTACCTCAACAAGGGATGGGTGTCACAACTGTAAGATTTCTCCTAGGCAGGCCAATACATTGATCTAATCCTTCAGAAAATTACATTTCATTTATTATTAAAATGGTGCTCGTGTGGCTGACTTTAGATTTCATAGATAGTCGATACTCGCTGTTCATAATGCAGAATGGTAAAGCACGGGAAATTTAGGTGTAGTGTGATTTATCCCGAGATTGTAATTTAAAATAAGACATTGGGCCAGGAGCGGTTGCTCACAACTGTAATCCCAACATTTCAGGAGGCCGAATTGGTAAAATCCCTTGGTCCCAGCAGTTCAAGACCAGACTGGATAACATTGAGAAATCCTGTCTCAAACAAAACAAACAAACAAAAATTATTCTTGGCAGCGTGGTGCACCCATAGGTTCAGCTACAAGAGGTTGTATTGTAGCTGAGACAAGAGGTTCTGTTGAGCCTGAGAGGCTCAACATAACGCTGTCTCATATTGATGACAAAACTGATAGTGATAGCTTAAGAGTAATGTGAGCATATATTTAATTATACAAAGGGGAGCACTTTCAAGTGTAAAAATAGGCATGATTCATGTTGACAGCATGGTAGGAGAAAAGTGGGTACAATCGGTTAACGTACCTTAAAAACCACAGTAGGATAAATGAGCCCCAAGAAATATTTTTGCCCTTCTGTACAATGGAGTAAAAACAAACGTAATGCTGGCCTTTCTATTCACTTTACTTATATAATTCCTAGGTGACATGAACCATTTTCTTCCAAGATAGCTTTCAGACTATTTCCAGGAGCCCTTTGGGCATCTAGACTATAGATTCAAGCCAGAACATTAAAAGAGCATTTGCAAAAAATTCTACATTTTTCGTAAATTTTTTTTTTTGTTTCTTAGGTTTTATGTGTGGTAAAACTATGGTATTTTGAGTAAAACTATGCACAGTGTTTACTTTCTACTTTAAACTACTTTTTAATAGGTTCACTTCATTTAATGTGTTCGGATCACAGAACGCCTTGCTTTCCTTGTAGCACTAGAAAGCAGAGTGTGTTTAAAAAATAACACCACACGTTCTCACTCATAAGTGGGAGTTGAACAATAACAACACGTGGACATAGGGAGGGGAACATCACACACCGGGGCCTGTCGGGGGATGGGGGACTAGGGGAGGGATAACATAAGGAGGAATACCTAATGTAGGTGACGGGTTGATGGGTGCAGCAAACCATCATGGCACGTGTATACTTATGTAACAAAACTGCATGTTCTGCACGTGCACCCTAGAACTTAAAGTATAGTAAAAAACATCTTTAATGCATATGCTTGGACATCTATCATCAAAGTCTCTACAGAGGTCTACCTGAATGTAAGCAAAAGGGTGACTCAAAGGCACCCCAAGTGTTCCACACCTTGAAAGTCACTATCACAAAGCTGGAACACCATCTGTTCCGGAAGGATCAGGTCATGACCTCTGTCTTTGAGACACTGGGCAGTCAGGCAGGGCAGTTGAGATGAAGCCAGTGATTTCAAGTGTAAAGTGTAAAATGCCCAGAACCTCATCTTTAGGTAGCTATTTGGAGCCCTGTCCACTTAAATGGGTTGGCGAACATGGCCCACCAGACAGACACACACCTGAGCACTGGGGTTTTCTCCTCTGTTCTTAGCATCCCCTGAGTAAACCAGTAGTTACCCTCCCTCATGCCTCAGCATTCACATCCTTGAAAAAGGTGATGGTGAGAGTGACCTTTCCAGGAAAGCAGAGCACATGTCAACACCTGCTAAGCTCTGAATTGGTGATCATTCCACGAGCACTTGAGAAGAACGTGCATTCTGCTGTTGCTCTATGAATATCAATTAGGCCATGTGGTTTGACAGTGTTGTTCAAGCCTTCTGCATTTATGTATCCTGATTTTTTGTACACTTTTTCTACCAAATGCTCGGAGTGATGTTGAAGTCTTCTACTAAATGCACATGTGTTTATTTCTACTTTGCAATGTATCAGTTTTCCCTCAAGTATTTTGAAGGTGCCTACATATTCATGATGTTTCTGTGTTCAGAATCAATGCACCTCTCTATGATTTTTAAGTAATGTCCCCACTTTGTCAAATCTTATAATAATCTCCGCTACAAAAGTGTGCTTTGTGAGGTATTAATTTGACACTTCGAGTTTCTGTGATTCATATTTGCGGGAAATATCTTCTTCCATCCGTTATTTGTAACTTACTTATTTTTAGAGTGGGGCTTTTTTTTTTTCTCAAGATACAGATTACTGATAAACATACTGTGAAAATCAAGATCCTATTGCAACTGTGCAACAACAGTAAAAATACCAAAAAATTAGATGCAGAGGTTAATATACAACTAAAATGTTACACAGAAATCCACAGAATACTTTATTACATTCTTCAAAAGAACCTCAATCAAACTCTTTGATAGCCTTCATAGAAAGATATCTTGACATTTAAGTGGTATATCTATATGAAAAATATAATTTTATTCCCCTATTTTCTACAGTTGTCTTTTGGATAAAATTTCCTCTCACAAGAGTGTTCTTTTGCTAAAAATTCTTTGAAAAACAACTATATAGGATGATCTCACACAGCTGTCTTAGTTTTGAAATTTGGGGATTCAAATGTCCCTCTGTA
>NW_012101540.1:120275-121908 GCF_000951045.1 Mandrillus leucophaeus | reverse complement strand
CATGTGCAGGTTTGTAATATAGGTAACCTCATGTCATGGGGTTTGTTGTACAGATTATTTCATCACCCAGGTATTAAGGCCAGTGCCCATTCGTTATTTTGTTCATCCTCTCCCTCCTCCTAGCCTCTACCCTCTGATAGGTCCCAGCATGTTGGCCCTCCCTGGGTGTTCACGTGTTCTCAGCAATTAGCTCCCATTTATAAATGACTTCATGTGGTATTCGGTTTTCTGTTCCTACATTAGTTTGCAAAGGATAATGGTCTCCAGCTCCATCCGTGTTCCTGGAAAGGACATGATCTCACTACTTTTTATGGCTGCATAGTACTCCATTGTGTATATATACCACATTTTTAAAAGTGCAGTCTATAATTGATGGGCATTTAGGTTGATTCCATGTCTTTGCTATCGTAAGTAGTGCTGCAATGACCATAGATGTGCATGCGTCTTTATAATAGAAGGAATTATGTACCTTTGGGTACCATCCCAGCAATGGGACTGCAGGGCCAAATGGTATTTCTGTTCTTAAGTCCGCGAGGAATTGCCACACTCCTTTCCACAATGGTTGAACTAATTTATACTCCAACCAACAGGTGTAAGCATAGCCGTTTCTACACAAACTCACCAGCACCTGTTATTTTTGTTCTTGCTTTTTATCCAGTCTTATAGACTCTGACTCTGTGTTTTCAGACACGATCTCTTTCTGTCTGTGAACGTGAATTTCACTGGTGTCTGAGACTTCCCAGGATTCCAGCTCTCTCAAATGCCTGTGTTTGAACTTTATGAATTTGTTACATTTTCAGTGGTTTTCTTCTGGCCCCCTGTTATGGCTGTCACTTCTTCCACACATGCTCTGCCAGAGGTGGTGTAGTTTTGTGTGTCATCCCTCCTCAGAGGGACTAGTCACTCTTTTGTGTCGGTTCCCATGGCTGCCTTATTACCTCCGGTCTCTCATGATCTAAAAACAAAGCAAAAGAAAAGATAATGCTATAGATTATGAGACTTTTTCTCATTTTCAGGGCTAAAGTGACTTTCTCTTGAGGCTTTCTAAATCTTACCTGGTGGTGAAATTCTCCTTTGTTAATATTTTGAGTACTGGTACAAAAATACAGCATTTAAATATGTGAAGTAAAACATAATCCAGGGGCTAGCTCACTATGGTTTGAGATCTAAATACAGCCCATGACTTGTTTTGCATAGCCATTGAGATAAGGATTTTTTTTCCATTTAAAAGTATTATTTCAAAAAAACAGAACAATATGCCACAGAAACTACATGACCCACAAAGACTGAAATAATTACGATCAGATCTATAAAAGCAAAACTTGGTGACGTATTTAATCAAATACCTGTTATTCTGCTTCGCATTATGGCATACATCATTTCATCCATTAATTAATTTATTTACACAAGGATTGAAAATATGGATGTAACTCTATCCCCTCAAGAAAGCATCCAGCTTTGTGATACCATGGTTTCAGTCTGGGAAGCTTGTCCCAGGGATCAGGTCAATATACGAACATATATTTGAGGTAGGAGACTGGCAGGACTTGTTTTCTGGTCAGAACTGAGCCGAGAGCCTACAATCAGAATCTATGGCTATTTCTGAAACATACACTGTCTGAATGACCTACAG
>NW_012101540.1:119278-120225 GCF_000951045.1 Mandrillus leucophaeus | reverse complement strand
AGACAGGATCTCTTTCTGTCTGTGAACCTGAATTCCACTGTTGTGTGAGACTTCCCAGGATTGCAGCTCTCTCAAATGCCTGTGTTTGAACTTAATGAATTTGTTACATTTTCAGTGGTTTTCTTCTTGCCCCCTGTTATGGCTGTCACTTCTTCCACACATGCTCTGCCAGAGGTGGTGTGGTTTTTGTGTGTCATCCCTCCTCAGAGGGACTAGTCACTCTTTTGTATCGGTTCCCATGGCTGCCTTATTACCTCCGGTCTCTCATGATCTAAAAACAAAGCAAAAGAAAAGATAATGCTATAGATTATGAGGCTTTTTCTCATTTTCAGGGCTAAAGTGACTTTCTCTTGAGGCTTTCTAAATCTTACCTGGTGGTGGAATTCTCCTTTGTTAATATTTTGAACACTGGTACAAAAATACAGCATTTAAATATGTGAAGTAAAACATAATCCAGGGGCTCGCTGACTATGTTTGAGATCTAAATACAGCCCATGACTTGTTTTGCATAGCCATTGAGATAAGGATTTTTTTCCATTTAAAATTATTATTTCTAAAAAACAGAACAATATGCCACAGAAACTACATGACCCACAAAGACTGAAATAATTACGATCAGCTCTATAAAAGCAAAATTTGGTGACGTATTTAATCAAATACCTGTTATTCTGCTTCGCATTATGGCATACATCATTTCATCCATTAATTAATTTATTTACACAAGGATTGAAAATATGGATGTAACTCTATCCCCTCAAGAAAGCATCCAGCTTTGTGATACCATGGTTTCAGTCTGGGAAGCTTGTCCCAGGGATCAGGTCAATATACGAACATATATTTGAGGTAGGAGACTGGCAGGACTTGTTTTCTGGTCAGAACTGAGCCGAGAGCCTACAATCAGAATCTATGGCTATTTCTGAAACATACACTGTCTGAATGACCTACAG
>NW_012101540.1:112899-115843 GCF_000951045.1 Mandrillus leucophaeus | reverse complement strand
CTCCCATGTTGACCAAAAATGATCATGGCATCCCATGAAGGAAAGATTAGTCCAGAGGATGATATTTGGGTTTTGTGTGGATGGATGATCGTGTGTGCCCAGATTTTGTCCACAACTTCCTCCTCATGCTTCTTCAGAACAGATTACACTCATTCATCCCAACATAGACTAAAATGGCTTCCAAAGTCCTCGAGGATATCTATCTTTGAGTAACCTCTCTGAGGAAAGAATAATGTTATGAAGAATAGGTATATGGGATAGTGTTGGAGAAATGCCTCTAGACGTACTTATATAAGAAATAGCTATGTATTCTGTATATTTATATTATTGACATGTATTAATAACAAAACTTTTTATCTGCACACACCCACTGACACACATACACACAGAGCCAATCCCAGGAGCCCAGTAATGGAGAGCCCCAAGAAGAGGAACCAGCAGCTGAAAGTCGGGATCCTACACCTGTTCAGGAGACAGAAGAAGATCAGGATAGAGCTGAGATCCAAGGTGCTGGGAAGGGAAAGAAAGCATGTCTATGGGACGGGAAAAGGTCTATGTTTGTGTCGTGCCCTATGCCATGAGCAGTAACAGGAGGAAAGAGAACACTAGGAAAAGATACCAAACATTTGCTCAAACTTGGCAGGAAAGGGGAGAGTATAGTTTGCAGCTTCATGCTGTCCCTGGATATAAGGAATCTTATTTTATTCTTCGCGATGGATTTTGTATACTTGAAAATACAGTCCCTACTAAATCACTTGAAAACAGTTAATTTGGTGTATAAAAATGTACATTATTTCACTAGTTTAATTTGATCTTCTTAGAATGTTGGTATATGATCTTCTCAGCCCATGGTGTCCACAGTGTTGTAAGCACCCATTAATTGACTGTAGAGTGCCAAGTCACCCGAACTTAAAACACCGTGAATAAGGTCCCTTTGTAAAAGGATGTTAGCCCCATTGTATAAATAAGAAAACCGAGGCTCAGAGATTGAGGCTTGCAAAGAACACTTGACTCATGGAGAAGGAATTCATATTATGTTCAAAGGTTTGTGTTCTTCCTACAATCCGTGTTGTAATAATAAAAAGTGAGCAGTTTGCCTAAGATGCATAACACTCGATTGTGTCTGTACTGTAAGGTACTTCAGTATTGGCTCAGGACAAAACAGTTCAGTGAAGCAGGATAGTAGCTCCAGAATGACAGTTACTCAATGAATGACAGCCACTGTTTCCTTTGATCGGTCTTTTTGACAGTATGTTGGATAAAAGTTGGATAATTCTGGACCCTAGTATACAGGGAGCTATATTAGTGTGATTTTAAGGGGGTTTTAACAGTTGTTTAAATACATTCATAGTTAGAAAAGTCACAGTAGGATAAGATTATCCTGAAACAGAAAATGTATCCTCAACAGGTAGCATTTTCAAGCGAAACATTGACTGAATTTGGGCCTACTTTCCGTAGTCGCACTGCAAGACAATGATTTTTCTGTTACTTTTGGTTCATTATTCTAAATGGGATTCATTTATGTAAAGTTACATATAAGGTTCTTGGTCCTAAGCATACCACAACGTTGATTAACTACCCAAACAATCTCCAAGTTACCTCAACAAGGGATGGGTGTCACAACTGTAGGATTTGTCAGAGGCCCACCAAAACATTGATCTAATTCTTCGGAAAATTACATGTCACTTATGATTAAAGTGGCATTCATGCGGCTGACTTCAGATTTCATAGATAGTTAATACTTGCTGTTCATAATACACAATGGTAAAGTGCGGGAAATTTACGTATAGTATGAGTTATTGTTAGATTGTAATTCAAAATAAGACATTGGGCCAGGAGCTCACGACTGTAATCCCAAAATTTTGGGAGGCTGAGCTGGGCAAATCCCTTGATCCGAGGAGTTGAAGACCAGCCTGGACAACATTGAGAAGTCCTGTCTCAAACAAAACAAACAAACAGAAATTAGCCTTAGTGGTGGGGTGTACCCATATGCTCAGCTACTGCAGAGGCTGAGACAGGAGGTTCTGTTGAGCCTGAGAGGCTGGGCTCACACTGGGCCTTGATTGTGCCACAGCACTCCAGCCTGGACGAAAGAGTGAGACCCTGACTCAGAAAACAATGAAGTATCATAAAACAGGGAAACAAAGGTGTATCATCTTTGCACGACATTCATTACCACGCTGACAGAGATGTTTTCTTTTTATTTTCTTTCTTTCTTCCTTTTTCTTTTTAATGTGGCAGAGCGTCATCTGTCACCCAGTCTGGATTGCTGTGGCATGGTCTTGACTCACTGCCACCTCCAGCTCTTGGGTTCAAGTGACATCGGCCTCCCAAAGTGCTGAGATTACAGGCATGAGCCACTACACCCGGCTCAGGCTTTATTTCATAACGCTAAGGTAAAGAATATCATCATTTCCTTATTTATATTTCATGTCGGATTGCTTACATCGATATCCTTTGTATTTTGAAGTGCGTGACGTGGAAGGTGATCTGCAAGAGCTGCGTCAGTCAAAGACCGGGGTTAAATCTGGATTTGGGTGCTGGCGTCAAGGTGAAGATTATATCCAAGGGAGAACCCTGTAAAATGCCAGAAGCAGGTATGTTATCCAACAAGATGCAAAATTATGTGCTTTCTCATTTACACAACATTATACTTTTGATAATAGAGGGATAACATTACTGCTACTTTAAAAACACAGTGCAAATGCAAACTTTCTTTAAAACGCCGTTCAGACACAAATGCCAGATTGCAAGACTTAAACACGATCAGATACAGAAACAAATTAGGTCAAAGCCATATTGAATCATCAAACACGGCAGCATTTTCTTAGTTTGGTGTATAACCAACAGCTAACAATTTTCAGATTCTTTTCTCATTTCTGCTTTTAACAAATACATAATGCATATGCAATAAGAGTTTGTGTGAAGTATGCTGAGCCCTGAA